>NW_026943825.1:12149007-12181507 GCF_035594765.1 Anolis carolinensis | reverse complement strand
TCTTTCGGGGTCCACTCGTGACACCGAGTCCTTGATGGAGTACTTCCTCATTATTCCGCACACTGCTGGAAGGTTTTATAGTGTCGTAGATTAGTTAAACTAGCCTCCTCACATAAATCGGTTCCTAAATTTCCTACTTGACAGATGCAACTGTCTTTCGGGGTTCCACTCGTGACACCGAGTCCTTGATGGAGTACTTCCTCATTATTCCGCACACTGCTGGAAGGTTTTATGGTGTCGTAGATTAGTTAAATTAGCCTCCTCGCATACATCGGTACCTAAATTTCCTACTTGACAGATGCAACTGTCTTTCGGGGTTCCACTCGTGACACCGAGTCCTTGATGGAGTACTTCCTCATTATTCCGCACACTGCTGGAAGGTTTTATGGTGTCGTAGATTAGTTAAACTAGCCTCCTCGCATAAATCGGTTCCTAAATTTCCTACTTGACAGATGCAACTGTCTTTCGGGGTTCCACTCGTGACACTGAGTCCTTGATGGAGTACTTCCTCATTATTCCGCACACTGCTGGAAGGTTTTAGGGTGTCGTAGATTAGTTAAATTAGCCTCCTCGCATACATCGGTACCTAAATTTCCTACTTGACAGATGCAACTGTCTTTCGGGGTCCACTCGTGACACCGAGTCCTTGATGGAGTACTTCCTCATTATTCCGCACACTGCTGGAAGGTTTTAGGGTGTCGTAGATTAGTTAAATTAGCCTCCTCGCATACATCGGTACCTAAATTTCCTACTTGACAGATGCAACTGTCTTTCGGGGTCCACTCGTGACACCGAGTCCTTGATGGAGTACTTCCTCATTATTCCGCACACTGCTGGAAGGTTTTATAGTGTCGTAGATTAGTTAAACTAGCCTCCTCACATAAATCGGTTCCTAAATTTCCTACTTGACAGATGCAACTGTCTTTCGGGGTTCCACTCGTGACACCGAGTCCTTGATGGAGTACTTCCTCATTATTCCGCACACTGCTGGAAGGTTTTATGGTGTCGTAGATTAGTTAAATTAGCCTCCTCGCATACATCGGTACCTAAATTTCCTACTTGACAGATGCAACTGTCTTTCGGGGTCCACTCGTGACACCGAGTCCTTGATGGAGTACTTCCTCATTATTCCGCACACTGCTGGAAGGTTTTAGGGTGTCGTAGATTAGTTAAATTAGCCTCCTCGCATAAATCGGTTCCTAAATTTCCTACTTGACAGATGCAACTGTCTTTCGGGGTTCCACTCGTGACACCGAGTCCTTGATGGAGTACTTCCTCATTATTCCGCACACTGCTGGAAGGTTTTATGGTGTCGTAGATTAGTTAAATTAGCCTCCTCGCATAAATCGGTTCCTAAATTTCCTACTTGACAGATGCAACTTGACAGATTCATTCTCCAGTGTAAATACACCAAGACAATACAGTCTCCACCTTTAATTTTTTTGATCCAAGGATGTGTTAAGGCTTGTGCGCAAACAATGTGCGGTGATTCACAACTTGGGAGGGCTCAGAAACCACTTTCTCTTTGCTTTAGGTTGAAGAAGGAAACCGTCAAGCAAAGAGATGAATTGCCGAACATCACCGACATGGAGCTGAAAGAGGAGTGGCAGGACGACGGGTTTCCTCGGTGAGCATGAAAAAAAATGCGTTCCCTGGAACTGCAAAGACAAGTATCCACTGTTATAGTAATACAAACATTTTTTGAATGTCATTAAACCTATATTTGGAGCCCCGAATGGCACAGCGTGTTAAAGGTCACAGGTTCGAATCCGGGGAGCGGAGTGAGCACCTGCTGTTAGCCCCAGCTCCTGCCAACCCAGCAATTCAACAACATGCAAATGCCAGTAGATCAATAGGTACCGCTACGGTGGGAAGGTAAAGGCGCTCCATGCAGTCATGCCAGTCACATGGCCTTGGAGGTGTCTGCGGACAACACCGGCTCTTTGGTTTAGAAATGGAGATGAGCACCAACCCCAGAGTGTGAGTAGATCAATAGGTACTGCTCCAGCGGGAAGGTAATGGTGTTTCATGCAGTCATGCCAATGGCCACATGGCCTTGGAGGTGTCTGCGGAAAACGCCGGCTCTTGGGCTTAGAAATGGAGATGAGCACCAACCCCAGAGTGTGAGTAGATCAATAGGTACTGCTCCAGCGGGAAGGTAATGGTGTTTCATGCAGTCATGCCAATGGCCACATGGCCTTGGAGGTGTCTGCGGAAAACGCCGGCTCTTGGGCTTAGAAATGGAGATGAGCACCAACCCCAGAGTGTGAGTAGATCAATAGGTACTGCTCCAGCGGGAAGGTAATGGTGTTTCATGCAGTCATGCCAATGGCCACATGGCCTTGGAGGTGTCTGCGGAAAACGCCGGCTCTTGGGCTTAGAAATGGAGATGACCACCAACCCCAGAGTGTGAGTAGATCAATAGGTACTGCTCCAGCGGGAAGGTAATGGTGTTTCATGCAGTCATGCCAATGGCCACATGGCCTTGGAGGTATCTACGGACAATGCCGGCTCTTGGGTTTAGAAATGGAGATGAGCACCAACCCCAGAGTGTGAGTAGATCAATAGGTACTGCTCCAGCGGGAAGGTAATGGTGTTTCATGCAGTCATGCCAATGGCCACATGGCCTTGGAGGTATCTACGGACAACGCTGGCTCTTGGGTTTAGAAATGGAGATGAGCACCAACCCCAGAGTGTGAGTAGATCAATAGGTACTGCTCCAGCGGGAAGGTAATGGTGTTTCATGCAGTCATGCCAATGGCCACATGGCCTTGGAGGTGTCTGCGGAAAACGCCGGCTCTTGGGCTTAGAAATGGAGATGACCACCAACCCCAGAGTGTGAGTAGATCAATAGGTACTGCTCCAGCGGGAAGGTAATGGTGTTTCATGCAGTCATGCCAATGGCCACATGGCCTTGGAGGTATCTACGGACAATGCCGGCTCTTGGGTTTAGAAATGGAGATGAGCACCAACCCCAGAGTGTGAGTAGATCAATAGGTACTGCTCCAGCGGGAAGGTAATGGTGTTTCATGCAGTCATGCCAATGGCCACATGGCCTTGGAGGTGTCTGCGGAAAACGCCGGCTCTTGGGCTTAGAAATGGAGATGAGCACCAATCCCAGAGTGTGAGTAGATCAATAGGTACTGCTCCAGCGGGAAGGTAATGGTGTTTCATGCAGTCATGCCAATGGCCACATGGTCTTGGAGGTATCTACGGACAAAGCTGGCTCTTGGGTTTAGAAATGGAGATGAGCACCAACCCCAGAGTGTGAGTAGATCAATAGGTACTGCTCCAGTGGGAAGGTAATGGTGTTTCATGCAGTCATGCCAATGGCCACATGGCCTTGGAGGTATCTACGGACAACGCTGGCTCTTGGGTTTAGAAATGGAGATGAGCACCAACCCCAGAGTGTGAGTAGATCAATAGGTACTGCTCCAGCAGGAAGGTAATGGTGTTTCATGCAGTCATGCCAATGGCCACACGGCCTTGGAGGTATCTACGGACAAAGCTGGCTCTTGGGTTTAGAAATGGAGATGAGCACCAACTCCCAGAGTCGGTCACGACTGGACTTAATGTCGGGAAAAACCTTTACCTTTACCTATATGGGTGCCTTAGAATTAAAAAAATATATTAAATATATAGATGCTCCACCATCTGATGACTTCTTCTGTTTCACAGGCCTCTTCCAGAAGAGATCTCCGGAGAGGATCTGGAAGGATCCAGTTTGGAACTGAGCCCTGGTAGGATAATAGAAATAATAATAATAGTAATAGTAATAATAATAATAATAATAATAATAATAATAATAATATCCGAAAATACATCACACAGTCCTAGACACTTGGGAAGTGTTCGACTTGTTATTTTGTAATATGAAATCCAGCATGTCTATCTTGTTTGCTGTGTCATAAAATAATAATAATAATAATAATAATAATAATAATAATAATAATAATAATAATAATAAATCACACAGTCCTAGACACTTGGGAAGTGTTCAACTTGTGATTTTGTGATATGAAATCCAGCATATCTATCTTGTTTGCTGTGTCATAAAATAATAATAATAATAATAATAATAATAATAATAATAATAATAATAATAACACATCACACAGTCCTAGACACTTGGGAAGTGTTCGACTTGTGATTTTGTGATACGAAATCCAGCATATCTATCTTGTTTGCTGTGTCATACAATATAATAATAATAATAATAATAATAATAATAATAATAATAATAATAATAATAATAATACATCACACAGTCCTAGACACTTGGGAAGTGTTCGACTTGTGATTTTGTGATACGAAATCCAGCATATCTATCTTGTTTGCTGTGTCATACAATATAATAATAATAATAATAATAATAATAATAATAATAATAATAATAATAATACATCACACAGTCCTAGACACTTGGGAAGTGTTTTACTTGTGATTTTGTGATACAAAATCCAGCATATCTATCTTGTTTGCTGTGTCATAATAAAATAATAATAATAATAATAATAATAATAATAATAATAATTTTTAATTTCCAGTTCACTGTTATTTCCCCTGCCTTTTCCTGGCCTCGTCCCATTGAGATAAATCTGATCTTGTTGAGGGAATCCCACAAATAGGACGGTCAAAGAGTCGCCATTCTTAGGTATTCTTAAGACTACATTTCCCATCATCCCGGTCTAAGAAAAGCCACTTTCGGGGGAACTTCAGCTTCACGTGGTTGCAAAGGAATCCTCGGAGAGGTGGCCTTTATCAAGTTTTGATGTTGGCCAGGACTGATGGGAGTTGTAGTCCAACAACATCTGTATGATGTTCTCAAGCAGTCAAGCCAATGAATCCATGAAGAGGAAATGGATAGAGCATACAGAATCTCAACCTACAGAACGTTATCATCTATATATATAAAAGGGTAATGGAATCACGGCACTGGACAAAACAACTAAACTAAACTCCCCACAACCTTGAAAATTGACAGCACAACCTGTCATCCACGCCTCTACGTTCATACAACAAAAAGAAAAGAAAAATGAAGTCCTAGCCACAGCAACACGTGGCCGGGCACAGCTAATATTATCATATTTGTCCATCTCTTATCTATTCTGTTCTTGGGTTGATAAATCAGGGAGATTTTGGACTACAGAGCCCATCGCTCCCAATCATAGTGACACTATAGTGACAAAATAGGTTCACTGGGAAACCTGGAAGTTTTTTGGTTAGAATTTGAACCCGGGACCTTCTGCTTGCAAAGTGGAGTGTCCCCTTGACCTTTGACATCACCCTTTCCAGTTGCCCTCAACACATTGGAGTTGTGCGGACGGCGACACATGAAGAAACGCCTCCCGGCCCCCGAACTTGGAGACGGGTCAGTGAAGTCGGACGAGTTTCCGGAACGGACGCCGGACGGGAGCCTGGACATCGATGTGGACGAGTTGGATACGCCGTCCGAGAGCGAGCTGCAGGAAGGCCATGGGTTCGAATGGGACGGTGAGGGAACGAATTCGGGTTTCACTCAAGCAGATGCTGACCTGTCTGCAAACCTGGATAAAACCATCTTTGCAGGATGCAAACCAGAGCTCATTCCTATAGTTTTTTGGACTGCAAACCAGAACTTATTCCTATAGTTCTTGGTCTGCAAACCAGAGTTCATACCTATAGTTTTTTGGTCTGCAAACCAGAGCTCATTCCTATAGTTTTTTGGTCTTGCAAACCAGAGCTCATTCCTATAGTTTTTTGGTCTGCAAACCAGAGCTCATACCTATAGTTTTTTGGTCTGCAAACCAGAGCTCATTCCTATAGTTTTTTGGTCTTGCAAACCAGAGCTCATTCCTATAGTTTTTTGGTCTGCAAACCAGAGCTCATTCCTATAGTTTTTTGGTCTTGCAAACCAGAGCTCATTCCTATAGTTTTTTGGTCTGCAAACCAGAGCTCATTCCTATAGCTTTTTTTGGTCTGCAAACCAGAGCTCATTCCTATAGTTTTTTGGTCTTGCAAACCAGAGCTCATTCCTATAGTTTTTTGGTCTGCAAACCAGAGCTCATTCCTATAGTTTTTTGGTCTTGCAAACCAGAGCTCATACCTATAGTTTTTTGGTCTGCAAACCAGAGCTCATTCCTATAGCTTTTTTTGGTCTGCAAACCAGAGCTCATTCCTATAGTTTTTTGGTCTTGCAAACCAGAGCTCATTCCTATAGTTTTTTGGTCTGCAAACCAGAGCTCATTCCTATAGTTTTTTGGTCTTGCAAACCAGAGCTCATACCTATAGTTTTTTGGTCTGCAAACCAGAGCTCATTCCTATAGCTTTTTTTGGTCTGCAAACCAGAGCTCATTCCTATAGTTTTTGGACTGCAAACCAAAGCTCGTTCCTATAGTATTTTTTTTGGTCTGCAGACCAGAGCTCACTTCCATATAATAGAGGCTTTTGGCTCCCATATAATACTTTTTTGGGCTGAAGACCAGAGCTCACTTCCATATAATTTTGGACTTTTCATTTTGCTGCAAACCAGAGCTCACTCCCAACATTAGCTTGCTTGGGCTGCAAACCAGAGCTCATCTCCATGTAATAGTTATTTCGGGCTGCAAACCAGGCCTCGTTTTCATATAATATATTTTGCTGGGCTGCAAACCAGAGCTCATGCCAATACCATATGGTTTTGGGCTGCAAACAAGGTCTCATTTCCATAGCATACGTGTTTGGGGCTGCAAACAAGCTCTCATTTCCATAGCATATGTGTTTGGGGCTGCAAACAAGAGCTCATTTCCATAGCATACGTGTTTGGGGTCTGCAAACCAGAGCTCCTTTCTATAGCATACGTGTTTGGGGTCTGCAAACCAGAGCTCCTTTCCATAGCATAGGTTTTTGGGGTCTTCAAACCATAGCTCCTTTCCATAGCATAGGTTTTTGGGGTCTTCAAAACATAGCTCCTTTCCATAGCATACATGTTTGGGGTCTGCAAACCAGAGCTCCTTTCTATAGCATACGTGTTTGGGGCTGCAAACCAGATCTCCTTTCCATAGCATAGGTTTTTGGGGTCTTCAAACCATAGCTCCTTTCCATAGCATAGGTTTTTGGGGTCTTCAAAACATAGCTCCTTTCCATAGCATACATGTTTGGGGTCTGCAAACCAGAGCTCCTTTCTATAGCATACGTGTTTGGGGCTGCAAACCAGATCTCCTTTCCATAGCATAGGTTTTTGGGGTCTGCAAACCAGAGCTCATTTCCATAGCATACGTGTTTGGGGCTGCAAACCAGGTCTCATTTCCATAGCAAAGGTATTGGAAACCTTAGGTCGTGTTCTTGTAATTGGTGTTTCCTCCAGACGACTTTCCCAGGGTCCAGCGAGTGGACGGCGACTTGCAGGAGAGGTTTTGCACAAATCGGGTGATGGACACCCGGGACCCGGATGGACGGGCCTGGCGGATCTTCCTGACCGAGGAACAGGAGCAGAGAGTGGATCTGTCAGCTGTCGGACCCTACAAGAAGGTCATCTCCCACGCAGGTAAACCCTGCTCTTCAAATATGGAGAGGAGAGAGAAGATATGCAGCCGAGCCTCAACTTGCATGGATTAAACTTTCATGGATTTGCTTATTTTCATGGATTCACGAGAGTAAACGTTTACAGAGGTTTAGAAATATCCACTTTTGTCGTAGGTTTGGCTATGTTGTTTACATAACTATATACTATAATATATTAAGATATTAAAAATATTCTAACACATCACAATATAATAGGATATTGTTTAAGTATCCTACTATATTAGGGTATTGAAATAGGTCCTAATTTTAGCCTTATTTCCCAGGTTATGACAGCGAAGGCTTGAACGCCATTATCATGTTTGCCGTGTGTTACTTACCGGACAGCTCCATCCCAGATTATCCGTACGTCATGGAGAATCTCTTCAGGTGAGTGTTCTCTCTTTTGTAAAGCCAATGGCTCTGGATTGTTCCTTCGAACCCTTTCCAATACAGTGCCAAACAGGGCCGGCCCTAGGTAATCTTCAAGTGTAAGCAAACAGTATTTTGGCACACCCCAAAAAAAACCAATCACTGAAAAATAAAAGATTCAATACAAAGAAACATTAAGGGCGGGGGGAACAATTAACATTTTGAGAAAGCAATGTATTTTTTTGGATTGCTGTAGTTTTTTGGGCTGTAGGGTCTTCCCCAGTCTCCAACAGACCTCACAACCTCTGAGGATGCCTGCCATAGATGTGGGCAAAACGTCAGGAGAAAATACTTCTGGAACGTGGCCATACAGTCTAGAAAACTCACAGCAACCAGTAGCTCAGCACACAAGCATGCTTCCCTCCCTGCCGGGTAGGCATGTGCGATCCATGAAAAAAAATGGTTCAATACTCGCTTCGAAAGTAGGGGGCACTGGCGCTTCGTTTCTACAGTCATTTCCGAATTTTGAAGCAAAAATTTCAAAACTTTCCAAAAGTTCCAATTTTTCATATGTACCTCGTTAATGCCAGGTGCGCATGCGCATGAAGGGAATCATTATTGTCAATGGGGAAACTTGAAAGGCTTCTCTCTCCCTCATTTTTTGACCTATCCTTTTTTTCTTGTTTTTAAAATTTGTTTTTATTAATTTATCAATCCAAATGTACAAGCTCACATTTTCCTCATTCTACAATATCTCAAACACATCACGTTGCATACAATCCGACAGCAAAAAAATAAAATAAAATAAATCAAGAGCATCCCCAAGCATATTTCCCATCAGTCTTTTAGTTTTTCCATTACAACTTCACTATACATCTCTCAACTACACACCCTTCATCTACCTATACATGTTTTATTATCAATATTATTATTATTAATTTATAATTCAAAATGTATAAGTATACATTCTTTCCTCATTTTACAGTATCCCAGACATATCACATTGTATGCAATCCAACAATAAAGAAAAATCAGAATCAAAACATCTTTATGCATATTTCTTATTAGTTTTAGACTTTTCCATTACAACTTTACTACATATCTCTCTAATACACCCTTTTATCTACTTATACAGTAGAGTCTCACTTATCCAACGTAAATGAGCCGGCAGAACGTTGGATAAACAAATATTTTGGATACTAAGGAGAGATTAAGAAAAAGCCTATGAACATCAAAATAGGTTATGATTTTAGAAATTAAGCACCAATACACCATGTTATACAACAAATTTGACAGAAAAAGTAGTTCAATACACAGTAATGCTATGTAGTAATTACTGTATTTACGAATTTAGCACCAATATATCATGATGTATTTAAAACATTGACTACAAAAATGCATTGGATAATCCAGAACGTTGGATAAGCGAGTGTTGGATAAGTGAGACTCTACTGTATGTTTTATTTTTTTATTATTATTATTATCGTTATTATTGTTATACTCCCCCCCCTCTTCCCTTCCCCTTATTTTTGACCTATCCTAATGAAATTTGCTACAGTGGTAGAATACATTTACCACTTTTAGCTCACCATATCTAAGGACATTTGACTTATCCTCAGATTTCTGGCGAAATTTCAAAATTTTTATTAAAAAAACATTTTTTAATAATAGCAAAAATCTGTTCCTGGTTTGGAAGTGTTATTTCCTGTTTCATTGGGTTTTCTGGGGCTGAGAGTGTGTGACTTGCCCAAGATCACCCAGTGGGTTTCCATGGCTGAGTGGGAATCAAGCCACAATCGTAGTCCAACTCTCAAACCAGTACACAAACGCCATCGTCGGTATATCCGAAGGTTTTCCGAGATCATTAAATAATTCTTTTTTTTTTTCATGTCAGGAGCAACTTGAGTCGCTTCTGGAGTGAGAGAATTGGCCGTCTGCAAGGACGTTGCCCAGGGGACGCCTGGATGTTTTGATGTTTTTACTATCCTTGTGGGAGGTGTAAAGAAGTGTGTTTTTATTTTGATTTATAGATGTCATGTTTAATTGCATTTTAAAAGTCATGGTTAACTATGTTTAAAAGGGTAAGTATTAGTTACCAGTGCGAGGGGGATGGTAGCCAGCTCAGCATTCTGAGGCAGGTTGCCATAGTAACAAGGGCAGAGCCAATTGCCATTTGGAGGAAAAGGAGGGAATGTTTTAAAAACAGTTTAGTCTGTGATCTGAGTCACAGGGAAGACACTGGTTCCAGGTTAGGGAAACCAGGGAAGCTCAGATCTCTAGTTGTGTCATATTAAGCAAGTTAAGTGACTTGCTTAAGTTTATTCGTAGAGTCTGAGTGGTAAGGGGAAGCAATCCCAGTTAGATCCAAAGTGATCAGTTGATAGCTTTGGTTGTAAGAGAAGAAAAAGGTTTAGACTCTTCAAGGAAAGGAGAAAGCATTTTGAAAGTGGATTCATCATAGGTTATATTTGCAACTGTTGAAGAAAGTTTAACTCTGAGAAGCAACATTGTAACCACTAAGCTCTGTGCCTGAAATAAACTTTTTAGTGTTCTCCAACATCCAAGCCTCTGTCACATATATTCTAAACTAAGTTATGCTACCATCTAAAGTGAATAAGAAGAAGAAAGGGAAAAAAGATTCCCCTCTGCCTGAGTTCTTTACAGGAGGCTTCTCTCATGTCCCTGCATGGAGCTGGAGCTGATAGAGGGAGCTCATCTGCGCTCTCCCCGGGTGGGATTCGAACCTGGCAGCCTTCAGGTCAGCAACCCAACCTTCAAGTCACTTAGTCCACTACGCAATCTGGGGGCTCCTTATTAAATAAATGGGCTCCAACGCTTCGAATTAGAAGGTTAATTCTGAAAGGCCAAACCACCTCGGAACCCCATTCGGAACCCAAAAAGATACAATTTTTTTTACGATTTGTCTAAAAAGATAACAGATTGGAAGAATAAGGAGACTCCAGAATCAGACTTGGATAAAATAATAAAATGGAAAGTAGAGAAGGAGAAAGGAATCATGGGATACATATATAAAATAATTATGGAAAAACAATATAACACAAAATACACCCTGATAGAAATCTGGAAGGAGGATTTGAATTGCAATGAGAGAGAAATAGAAAAATGGATAAAATCAATTAATAAAATAAAATATTTAAAGATTAAGGAAATGCAACTGAAGATACTTACAAAATGGTACAGAACTCCTATACAATTGGCTTATATAACCGAAACCCACCCAAAACAATGCTGGCATAATTGTGGGAAAATTGGAACCTATACCCATATGTGGTGGGAATGCGAAAAAATTCAAAGATTCTATAATATAATTAAGAAGGAAATGAAAGAGCTATTGGGGACGACAATAGAATGGAATAAAACACAATTTTTTGTTCAAAAATTAGAAGGCAATGGGGAACTTAAAGAATGGGAGGAAATAATAAAACATATGTTAGATGCAATCAAAGCCTCAGTTGCCCTAGGATGGAAGGACCAAAAAAAATGCGATTAACGATGATTCTGAGAAATTTGCTCATCCCTACTGCCTGGGGCCTCAACAGCGCCCCTAGGGGATTTGGCGCTTATAGCTTCATCCGGTTATATCGATTGTGCTTTGTCCCAAACCAGGTACATCGTAGGGACGTTGGAGTTGATGGTGGCCCAAAACTACGTGCTGGTGTGCCTCAACGGGGCCGCTCCCAGGAGCAGGCTGCCGTCCTTTGCGTGGATCAAACAGTGTTACCAAACCATTGACCGGAGGTAAGGCTGCCCTCCTTCCCAAGGGAAAATCCAGTGGCAGGGAGTCCCACTGTTCAAGGGCGCTTTCCCACTCTCGTTGATTTCCCTTCCAGGCTCCGGAAGAACCTCAAGGCTCTGGTTATTGTCCACCCGGCCTGGTACGTGAAGGCGCTGGTGGCCGTCTTTAGACCCTTCATCAGGTGGGTTGGTTTCTTCCCTTTGTCTGAAACAGGGGACGTAATACACATATATGTACACACACATATATATAGACACATACACACATATGCACGTACATATGCACACACACACATATATACACAACATACATGTATATATACACACAAACATATATAGACACATATACACACATACACATATACACATGCTTATATACACACGTGTGCATATATATATGCATATACACACAAGCAAATATATGCAAATGCATATATACACCACATGTGTATATACACACAAACATATATAGACACATATACACACATATAGACACATACACATGCTTATATACACACATGTGCATATATATATATATGCATATACACACAAGCAAATATATGCAAATGCATATATACACCACATGTGTATATACACCACAAACATATATAGACACATATACACATATACACATGCTTATATACATACGTGTGCATATATATATGCATATACACACAAGCAAATATATGCAAATGCATATATACAACACATGTGTATATACACCACAAACATATATAGACACATATACACACATACACATATACACATGCTTATATACATACGTGTGCATATATATATGCATATACACACAAGCAAATATATGCAAATGCATATATACACCACATGTGTATATACACCACAAACATATATAGACACATATACACACATATACATATACACATGCTTATATACACACATGTGCATATATATATATATATATGCATATACACACAAGCAAATATATGCAAATGCATATATACAACACATGTGTATATACACCACAAACATATATAGACACATATACACACATATACATATACACATGCTTATATACACACATGTGCATATATATATATGCATATACACACAAGCAAATATATGCAAATGCATATATACACCACATGTGTATATACACCACAAACATATATAGACACATATACACACATATAGACACATATACACATACACATGCTTATATACACACATGTGCATATATATATGCATATACACACAAGCATATATATGCAAATGCATATACACACCACATGTGTGTGTGTGTATATATATATATATACACACAAACATATATAGACACACATACACACAGATTGATATATTCACACATATAGACATGCATATATACACACATGCATATATATATAAACACACATGCATATATATATATATATACACACACACACACACTTGTGGAGTATATGTGTGTGTGTGTGTTTGTGTCTCTATATAAGTGTGCGCTTATATATATATGCATGTCTATATGTGTGTGAATATATCAATGTGCGTGTGTCTATATATGTTTGTGTGTGAGTGTATACACACTTGTGGAGTATATATGCATGTATGTGTGTATGTGTATATATATGTGTGTGTGTCTGTGTCTCTATATAAGTGTGTGTATTTATATATATATATATATATATATATATATATATATATATATACCCACAAACATATATAGACACACATAGACGCACATGGATACATATCACACACACACACACATATATATATACACACACACTTGTATAGAGACACAAACATATATAGACACATACTCATTCATATATATATACAGTAGAGTCTCACTTATCCAAGCTAAACGGGCCGGCAGAAACTTGGATAAGCGAATAACTTGGATAATAAGGAGGGATTAAGAAAAAGCCTATTAAACATCAAATTAGGTTATGATTTTACAAATTAAGCACCAAAACTTCATGTCATACAACAAATTTGACAGAAAAAGTAGTTCAATACGCAGTAATGTTATGTTATAATTACTGTATTTACGAATTTAGCACCAAAATATCATGATATATTGAAAACATTGACTACAAAAATGGCTTGGATTATCCAGAGGCTTGGATAAGCGAGGCTTGGATAAGTGAGACTCTACTGTGTGTGTGTGTGTGTGTGTGTGTGTGTGTGTGTGTGTGTGTATATATATATATATATATATACACACATACATATACACATACACACACACAAGAATATACACACACACACACATATACATCTCTACATACTTTCATATATACCCAGACATATATATGCACGTACATAGACATACACGCATACACACAAACACTCACACATATATATGCAGATGCATACTCACAAATGCATAACTATACACACAGACCTATATAGGCATATATATACACACATATATACATACGCACCCACATGTACACCCACATGTACACATCCCAAGTGACCCTGTCTCCCTCCCAGTTCCAAGTTTAGCCGGAAAGTGCAATTTGTGGAGAGTTTGGCGGACCTGGGGCAGCTCATCCCTCTGGACCAGGCCCACGTCCCGGACCCCGTCCGACGGTGAGCCCACCACCCTCCACCCAAAAGAGCCTTCGGCGGGATTCATGTGTATATTTGTGTGTGTGTGTGTGTGTATGTGTGTATATATATATATATCTATATATATAAAATGATAAAGTTGTTTGCGCAGTGACTATAACAACAAAACTAAACATCCCAGAAATACGAAATTTGGCAACACAATGCAAAAGGCTTGCCTCCAGGATACAACAACACAACCACACCACAAAACCACAATCCAGACCCACAAAACTCACAACAACGCATCATGCGATAACAACACAACTAAACGCCCCAGAAATACAAAACTTGGCAACACAATGCAAAAGCCTTGCCTCCCGGTTGTAACAACACAACCACACCACAAAACCACAATCCGGACCCACAAAACGCAACAGTGCATCGTGACTATAACAACACAACTAAACGCCCCAGAAATACAAAACTTGACAAAACAATGCAAAAGCCTTGCCTCCCAGTTGTAACAACACAACCACACCACAAAACCACAATCCGGACCCACAAAACACAACAGTGCATCGTGACTATAACAACACAACTAAACGCCCCACAAATACAAAACTTGGCACACAACTAAACGCCCCACAAATACAAAACTTGGCACACAACTAAACGCCCCACAAATACAAAACTTGGCACACAACTAAACGCCCCACAAATACAAAACTTGGCACACAACTAAACGCCCCACAAATACAAAACTTGGCACACAACTAAACGCCCCACAAATACAAAACTTGGCACACAACTAAACGCCCCACAAATACAAAACTTGGCACACAACTAAACGCCCCACAAATACAAAACTTGGCACACAACTAAACGCCCCACAAATACAAAACTTGGCACACAACTAAACGCCCCACAAATACAAAACTTGGCACACAACTAAACGCCCCACAAATACAAAACTTGGCACACAACTAAATGCCCCACAAATACAAAACTTGGCACACAACTAAACGCCCCACAAATACAAAACTTGGCACACAACTAAATGCCCCAGAAATACAAAACTTGGCAACACAACGCAAAAGCCTTGCCTCTCAGTTGTAACAACACAACCACACCACAAAACCACAATCCGGACCCACAAAACTCACAACAACGCATTGTGACTATAACAAATACAAAATTTGACAACACAACTCATCCATCTCCCCAATCCCTACATTCACACTTGGCCTCCAAAAAAACAATTACAATAATAACAATAATAACAATAACAACAACAATAAGAATCAACACCATCACAGGCAAGAAACAGCCAGGCACTGAGGCTGAGAGGCCAGTCAGTGCTAAACTGGGCCTCCAAAAAACAATACAGTAGCATCTAACTTATCCAACCTTCATAATCACTAAACAACAATAATAATAAACACCTACACAGGCAAAACAAAAAAGACTATTGTACCACAATAAAAATATAAACCGCACTCAGCAGAATCAGACATTACAATTAACAACAAACCAAAGACAACAGGGATCTCAAGCAATTATCAATCAACACAAAAATTGAAGAAGGTAACAGACTTCAACTACTACTACTAATGTGAGTATAAAGAAGGGTGGAGGTCACAGCATCAATACAACCTAATGTAGACTGACCAACACCACCAGACTAAGCCACAGCAACGCGTGGCCGGGCACAGCTAGTCTATATATATATATATATATATATGTTTGTGTCTTTATATATGCATGTGTATATATATATGCATGTGAATATGTGTGTATCCATGTGTGTATGTGTTTCTGTATATGTTTGTGTCTCTATATAAGTATGTGTATATGCATGTGTATATATAATATATTTGCCTGTGTGTCTATATATATCCATGTGTGTATGTGCGTCTGTATATGTTTGTGTCTCTATATAAGTATGTGTATATGCATGTGTATATATAATATATTTGCCTGTGTGTCTATATATATCCATGTGTGTATGTGCGTCTGTATATGTTTGTGTCTCTATATAAGTATGTGTATATGCATGTGTATATATAATATATTTGCCTGTGTGTCTATATATATCCATGTGTGTATGTGCGTCTGTATATGTTTGTGTCTCTATATAAGTATGTGTATATGCATGTGTATATATAATATATTTGCCTGTGTGTCTATATATATCCATGTGTGTATGTGCATCTGTATATGTTTGTGTCTCTATATAAGTATGTGTATATGCATGTGTATATATAATATATTTGCCTGTGTGTCTATATATATCCATGTGTGTATGTGCGTCTGTATATGTTTGTGTCTCTATATAAGTATGTGTATATGCATGTGTATATATAATATATTTGCCTGTGTGTCTATATATATCCATGTGTGTATGTGCGTCTGTATATGTTTGTGTCTCTATATAAGTATGTGTATATGCATGTGTATATATAATATATTTGCCTGTGTGTCTATATATATCCATGTGTGTATGTGCGTCTGTATATGTTTGTGTCTCTATATAAGTATGTGTATATGCATGTGTATATATAATATATTTGCCTGTGTGTCTATATATATCCATGTGTGTATGTGCATCTGTATATGTTTGTGTCTCTATATAAGTATGTGTATATGCATGTGTATATATAATATATTTGCCTGTGTGTCTATATATATCCATGTGTGTATGTGCGTCTGTATATGTTTGTGTCTCTATATAAGTATGTGTATATGCATGTGTATATATAATATATTTGCCTGTGTGTCTATATATATCCATGTGTGTATGTGCATCTGTATATGTTTGTGTCTCTATATAAGTATGTGTATATGCATGTGTATATATAATATATTTGCCTGTGTGTCTATATATATCCATGTGTGTATGTGCGTCTGTATATGTTTGTGTCTCTATATAAGTATGTGTATATGCATGTGTATATATAATATATTTGCCTGTGTGTCTATATATATCCATGTGTGTATGTGCATCTGTATATGTTTGTGTCTCTATATAAGTATGTGTATATGCATGTGTATATATAATATATTTGCCTGTGTGTCTATATATATCCATGTGTGTATGTGCGTCTGTATATGTTTGTGTCTCTATATAAGTATGTGTATATGCATGTGTATATATAATATATTATTTGCCTGTGTGTCTATATATATCCATGTGTGTATGTGCATCTGTATATGTTTGTGTCTCTATATAAGTATGTGTATATATTATATATTTGTATATATAATATATGCATGTGTATATATAATATATTTGCATGTGTGTATATGCGTCTGTATATGTTTGTGTCTCTATATAAGTATGTGTATATATATAATATATTTGCCCGTGTGTATATATCCATGTAAGTATGTGTATATGCATGTGTATATATATAATATATTTGCATGTGTGTATATATCCATATGTGTCTGTATATGTTTGTGTCTCTATATAAGTATGTGTATATGTATATGCATGTTTATATATAATATATTTGCATGTATGTATATATCCATGTGTGTATGTGTGTCTGTATATGTTTGTGTGTGTGTGTGTGTGTATATATATATATATATATATATATATACACACATGCAAATATATGTCTCTATATAAGTGTGTGTATATGTGTGTATATGTATATGTGTGTGTATATATACACATGTTTATATGTGTGTATATATAATATATCCGTGTGTTTATGTTTGTCACTGTCTATATGTATGTGTGTGTATATATATATATATGTATATACATATATATATAAGTTTGTGTCTTTATATAAGTGTGTGTACTGTATATGTATATGTGTATATATATGTGTGTGTGTGTATATGCACATGTATATATATATACTTGTGTATATGTGTGTCTGTATATGTTTGTGTCTCTATATAAGTATGTGTATATGTATATGTATGTGTATATATAATATATTTGCATGTGTGTATGTATGTCTATATCTGTGTGTATATATATGTTTATGTCTCTATATAAGTGTGTGTATATAAGTATATGTGTACATATGTATATGTGTGTGTATGTGTTTATATGTGTGTGTATCCACATGTTTGTGTGTGTATATGTATATGTGTGTATATATGTGCATGTGTATATGTGTGTATGTGTGTATCCATGTGTGTGTATGTGTTGTTGTTGTTGCACTACAGCTCCCATCATCCTGAACTTTTGGCAACTCTGGGAAACGACTGATGGGATCTGCAGTCCCCGTGCGGCCAAGCTTGAATTGACTCCATAGATACGATCTATTTCTTCTTTCCATATTAGATTCCTGCCTAAGAAGCGGAAGGGAGAAGGATTGGAACTCTATTCTCAATATAATCTTGAAAATCTCTAACTGCCTGAAATGTTTTCTTCCCTTTTCCTTCCAGGCTGGATCAATCCAGAGCCAGTTCCCAGAGCTAACAAAAAACGACACGGTTGGGGCTCCCAGCTTGTAAATAAATTAATTTGTGTGGACTGAAACAAGAGTATTGATTCGGAATGAGGACAGTTGTCTTAAATATATTTATTTATTTATTTACAGTATTTATTTTCCGCCCTTCTCACCCTGAAGGGGACTCAGGGCGGATCACATTATACATATATAAGGCAAACATTCAATGCCATAGAACAGAGACAGAGACAGACACAGAGGCAATTTAAACCTTTTCCAGCTTCTTGAGGGTATGCTGGATTCTGTGGAGAACTCAGGCGGAGGGGAATTTATTTCTTCTTTCTTCCTGTTATTATTCACTTAGATGGTAGCGTTACTTAGTTTTGAATATAGGTGAGAGTGACTTGGATATTGAAGAACAAAAACAAGTTTATTTCAGGCACAGAGGTTAGTGGTTACAGTAACTTCTTTATAGACACTTAGATAATGGTTGCAAAGTTATGAACTGATCACTTTGGATCTAACAGGGATTACTTCTCCTTACTACTCAGACTCTACAAATAAACCTAAACAAGTCTCCTAACTTGCTTAATTCAACACCACTAGAGATCTGAGTTTCCCTGGTATCCCTAACCTGGAACCAGTGTCTTCCCTGTGACTAAAAATCACAGACTAAACTGTTTTTTAAAACATTCCCTCCTTTTCTTTCAAACGGCGGTTGGCTCCGCCCTCGTTGCTATGGTAACCTGCCTCAGAATGCTGGGCTGGTTACCATCCCCCACGCACTGGTAACTAATACTTACCCTTTTAAACATAGTTAAAGATGACTTTTAAAACGAAATTAAACAAACATGACATCTATAAATCAAAATAAAAACACACTTCTTTACACACACCGACACAGGCTGACCTCTTGGTCAGAGTGATTTATTGCAGCTGGCTGCTAACCAGCCTGTGCCACAGCCCTTCCTTCCTTCCTTCCTTCCTTCCTTCCTTCCTTCCTTCCTTCCTTCCTTCCTTCCTTCCTTCCTTCCTTCCTTTTTATTTATTATTTATTTATTTATTTTATTTATTATTTATTTACAGCATTTATATTCTGACCTCACCCCGAAGGGGACTCAGGAAATTTACCACTCTCTGTTTTCCCAGTTTTTTATGGTAAAATTAGGTGCCTCAGCTTATATTCGGGTCGGCTTTACTTCAGCAAAACTCAGTGGAAAAAGTACAGCACACTCAGTGGAATAATGCAAAGGAAGCAAGGAAGTCTTAGGGCAAGCAGAGTACTTAGTCTCTGATAAATTCCCAAATCAAATAGCAGTCTTAATTTGGACAAAGAAAGAGCAATAAATCCTTAGGAGCAGTTTCCCAGATGCAGACTTGAAGCAGGCACAAGGGGAGTGAAAGCTTAGGCATTAAGAGCAAGAGCTGACTGCACCTGCTTCTGCTTTATAGCCCTAAATGTTGAGGCGCAGATGCGATACCCCTTTTTAAAGCAGGCAAACCTTGCAGAATCCAATAGTGCCGGTTTTCAAATAAAGGAACCAGGAGGCAGAGGAGATAGAAATACACAGATTTATTTACAAATAGAGCTGCGGGTGACCATCATGAAAAGGAGTGGCACACTGACTGAGATTTTACATGGGGTACAGTAGAGTCTCACTTATCCAACACTCGCTTATCCAACGTTCTGGATAACACATTTTTCTAGTCAATGTTTTCAATATATTGTGATATTTTGGTGCTAAATTCGTAAATACAGTAATTACTACATAGCATTACTGTGTATTGATCTACGTTTTCTGTCAAATTTGTATAACATGATGTTTTGGTGCTTAATTTGTAAAATCATAACCTAATTTGACGTTTAATAGGCTTTTCCTTAATCCCTCCTTATTATCCAACATACTCGCTTATCCAACGTTCTTCTGGCCCGTTTATGTAGGAGAAGTGAGACTCTACTGTATTTATAATATTCTTGCGGGTACAATTCACTTCACAAACATCCTTGTTCTCAGGCCCCTTCCTTCTTTGATCTTGTTTCATCTTGCACGTGGCACCATTTGGTCAGATGTTTATCAAAACAACAAACAACAAATGTCCATCTATCAAAATAAATCTGAAACAAAACACCATCTCCGATCCACACATCCAGAACTGTTCCTAAGGTTTTATTGCCCTGCCTGCATGTCAATGGATTTCCTTTCCATCCCCAGGAAGGCGATGGTCTTGTTTTATTGCTGTCCATTTGGTGGTGTTTGTGGCAAACATTTCTTACTGACCTCTTCTAACTATTAAGAAGACTATTTATTTTAATCAAACCATTCCGAATACCATTGCTATTTATGAATCTTTCGTTCCTTTATTCCAGTGGTTCCCAAACTTATTTGGCCTGCCGCCCCCTTTCCAGAAAAAATATGACTCAGCGCCCCCTGGAAAGGGGGCGTGGCTAAGAGGGGTGGGTGTGGCTCCTGCTCAAGAGGGCGGGGCTGAGCCTCTCCCCAGTCCAAGAAGCAGGGCTGGGAGGGAGAGGTGGGCGGAGCCACAAATGGGGGCCAGGACTGGGATGGGCGGAGTACAAGCTCTGAGATAGGGCTGAGCATCTATCCCTGTCTTGCAGTGCCTGCCAGGACACAGGGGGCGGGGCTAGAGGAGGGGGCGGGGCCTCTTCCCAAGTGCCTGATGGGGCTGAACCCCTCTACCCCGCCCCCGTGTTCTAACAAGCGCCTCAGGGGAGGTATAGCCCCGCCCTTTAGTTCTATAAGGCCTCTCAGGAGAGATATAGAGGCTCAGCCCTGTCTCGCGCTCTTGGGAAGAGGCCCCGCCCCCTCCCCTAGGCCCGCTCTTTAGTCCTAAAAGGCCTCTCAGGAGAGATATAGAGGCTCAGCCCTGTCTTGGGCTCTTGGGAAGAGGCCCCGCCCCCTTCCCTAGCCCCGCCCTTTAGTCCTAAAAGGCCTCTCAGGAGAGATATAGAGGCTCAGCCCTGTCTCGTGCTCTTGGGAAGAGGCCCCGCCCCCTTCCCTAGCTCCTCCCTTTAGTCCTAAAAGGCTTCTCAGGAGAGATATAGAGGCTCAGCCCTGTCTCGTGCTCTTGGGAAGAGGCCCCGCCCCCTCCCCTAGGCCCGCTCTTTAGTCCTAAAAGGCCTCTCAGGAGAGATATAGAGGCTCAGCCCTGTCTCGTGCTCTTGGGAAGAGGCCCCGCCCCCTTCCCTAGCTCCTCCCTTTAGTCCTAAAAGGCTTCTCAGGAGAGATATAGAGGCTCAGCCCTGTCTCGTGCTCTTGGGAAGAGGCCCCGCCCCCTCCCCTAGGCCCGCTCTTTAGTCCTAAAAGGCCTCTCAGGAGAGATATAGAGGCTCAGCCCTGTCTTGGGCTCTTGGGAAGAGGCCCCGCCCCCTCCCCTAGGCCCGCTCTTTAGTCCTAAAAGGCCTCTCAGGAGATATATATAGGCTCAGCCCTGTCTCATGCTCTTGGGAAGAAGCCCCGCCCCCTTCCCTAGCTCCTCCCTTTAGTCCTAAAAGGCCTCTCAGGAGAGATATAGAGGCTCAGCCCTGTCTCACACTCTTCCTTCCTTCCTTCCCGTTGCACCCTCCCTACTGAAAGAACTCTGCAAAAGGTTCTCTGTTCCGAGTTTCCGTGTCTCCCTTTGTTGTCCTGCTGTTGCTAGGCACCCCCGAGGCCCACCCATAGGACACTGTGCCCCATTGCCCCTCTGGGCTGCTGTGCTCCTTCCTCTTTGAGGGGGGAATGCCCCACCGCGGGTCCCTCCCCATGGCTGTGTGGGGCACCTGGGTGGTGGTGGTGGTGGTTGTGCTTCTCTTTGGCCCCTGGGATTCCGCCCAGGCCCAAGAAATGGAAGAACCACAGGTCTCTGCCCCGCCGGAGCTGCTGGCCATGGTGCCGGCGGCCGCGGAGGCCATCGTGGCTGCCGGCTATACCAGCGGGCACCACGAAGGTGCCAACACCACGCCCCCGCCTCCGGTGGCCACTGTGGTGGTCAGCAACGTCCCCAGCGGTGGCAGCGTAAGCAGTGCCCCAGTGCTGGCCTCCACCGTGGCCAAGGAGACCTTCCTGATCGTGGGCGACACCCGCTACGCCTGGGAGCAGTGGAGCCCCTGGCACTGCAACTGCCCGGCCGGCAGCATGTCCCGGGTGCGAGACATCACCTACTCGGCCCCCGGCCTGCGCCTGGACCCCCTCCAGTACAACATCCTGCGCTTCGAGCGGGAGCCCTGCTCCTACGCCATCTGCCCCTGCGACCAACTCCTGGGCCAGTGTGACCTGAAGCAGGTGTCCTGCGACCGGGGGGCCACCCACCTCTGCGCCCTCCAGGACATAGAGTACGACCAGCAGCAGCGCAAGGAGCGCTTCTGGGCCCTCATCCACAAGAAGCTCAGGGAACTCTTGAAGGCCCTCAACGAGATCGCTCCCAACTAGGCAAAGGTGGGCCGGGGTCTTGGGACAAATTGGGGGCTCGTCCGGGATATGGGATGGTGTCTCCTTGGCTGGGATATGGGATAGATGTCCTTCTTGGCTGGGATATGGGATGGAGACCTTGGTTGAGATATGGGATGTGCCCTTCTTGGTTGAGATATGGGATGGAGACCTTGGCCAGGACATGGTATGGAGACCTTGGTCGGGATATGGGATGGTGACTCCTTGGCCGGGATATGGGATGGAGACCTTTTTGGCCAAGACATGGGATGGAGACCTTGGCCGGGATATGGGATGGTGACTCCTTGGCCGGGATATGGGATGGAAGTCCTCCTTGGCCAGGACATGGGATGGTGACTCCTTGGCTGGGCTATGGGATGGAGACCTTGGTCAGGATATGGGATGGTGACTCCTTGGCCGGGATATGGGATGGAGACCTTTTTGGCCAAGACATGGGATGGAGACCTTGGCCGGGATATGGGATGGTGACTCCTTGGCCGGGATATGGGATGGAGACCTTGGTCAGGATATGGGATGGTGACTCCTTGGCCGGGATATGGGATGGAGACCTTGGTCAGGATATGGGATGGTGACTCCTTGGCCGGGATATGGGATGGAGACCTTTTTGGCCAAGACATGGGATGGAGACCTTGGCCGGGATATGGGATGGTGACTCCTTGGCCGGGATATGGGATGGAGACCTTGGTCAGGATATGGGATGGTGACTCCTTGGCTGGGCTATGGGATGGAGACCTTGGTCAGGATATGGGATGGTGACTCCTTGGCCGGGATATGGGATGGAGACCTTTTTGGCCAAGACATGGGATGGAGACCTTGGTCGGGATATGGGATGGTGACTCCTTGGCCGGGATATGGGATGGAGACCTTTTTGGCCAAGACATGGGATGGAGACCTTGGCCGGGATATGGGATGGTGACTCCTTGGCCGGGATATGGGATGGAAGTCCTCCTTGGCCAGGACATGGGATGGTGACTCCTTGGCTGGGCTATGGGATGGAGACCTTGGTCAGGATATGGGATGGTGACTCCTTGGCCGGGATATGGGATGGAGACCTTTTTGGCCAAGACATGGGATGGAGACCTTGGCCGGGATATGGGATGGTGACTCCTTGGCCGGGATATGGGATGGAGACCTTGGTCAGGATATGGGATGGTGACTCCTTGGCCGGGATATGGGATGGAGACCTTGGTCAGGATATGGGATGGTGACTCCTTGGCCGGGATATGGGATGGAGACCTTTTTGGCCAAGACATGGGATGGAGACCTTGGCCGGGATATGGGATGGTGACTCCTTGGCCGGGATATGGGATGGAGACCTTGGTCAGGATATGGGATGGTGACTCCTTGGCTGGGCTATGGGATGGAGACCTTGGTCAGGATATGGGATGGTGACTCCTTGGCCGGGATATGGGATGGAGACCTTTTTGGCCAAGACATGGGATGGAGACCTTGGTCGGGATATGGGATGGTGACTCCTTGGCCGGGATATGGGATGGAGACCTTTTTGGCCAAGACATGGGATGGAGACCTTGGCCGGGATATGGGATGGTGACTCCTTGGCCGGGATATGGGATGGAAGTCCTCCTTGGCCAGGACATGGGATGGTGACTCCTTGGCTGGGCTATGGGATGGAGACCTTTTTGGCCAAGACATGGGATGGAGACCTTGGCCGGGATATGGGATGGAAGTCCTCCTTGGCCAGGACATGGGATGGTGACTCCTTGGCTGGGCTATGGGATGGAGACCTTGGTCAGGATATGGGATGGTGACTCCTTGGCCGGGATATGGGATGGAGACCTTTTAGGCCAAGACATGGAATGTGCCCTCATTGACCGAGATATGGGATGGAGACCTTCTTGGCCAGGATATGGGATGGAGACCTTGGTTGGGATATGGGATGGAGACCTTGGTCAGGATATGGGATGGTGACTCCTTGGCCGGGATATGGGATGGAGACCTTTTTGGCCAAGACATGGGATGGAGACCTTGGCCGGGATATGGGATGGTGACTCCTTGGCTGGGCTATGGGATGGAGACCTTTTTGGCCAAGACATGGGATGGAGACCTTGGTCAGGATATGGGATGGTGACTCCTTGGCTGGGCTATGGGATGGAGACCTTTTTGGCCAAGACATGGGATGGAGACCTTGGTCAGGATATGGGATGGTGACTCCTTGGCTGGGCTATGGGATGGAGACCTTTTTGGCCAAGACATGGGATGGAGACCTTGGCCGGGATATGGGATGGTGACTCCTTGGCCAGGATATGGGATGTGCCCTCCTTGATTGAGATATGGGATGTAGACCTTGGCCAAGACATGGGATGGTGACTCCTTGGCCGGGATATGGGATGGAGACCTTTTAGGCCAAGACATGGAATGTGCCCTCATTGACCGAGATACGGGATGGAGACCTTCTTGGCCAGGATATGGGATGGAGACCTTGGTTGGGATATGGGATGGAGACCTTGGTCAGGATATGGGATGGTGACTCCTTGATCAGGATATGGGATGTGCCCTTCTTGGCCGGGATATGGGATGGTGTGAGGGTGGCTACTTTTGCTCTGGACCCTTGCCCTTAGTGACTGATAAAACTGGCCAGCGGGGATTGGCGTTGTGGCTGACCACACTTGTGAATGCTTCGTTGGATCAGGGGTGTTTTCAATCTAACCTTAAACAGGGAGCAGTAAGACCTCTCTTGATCTGTCATTAATGAACAATTACCGCCCGATTTCCAATCTCCCGTTCTTGGGCAAGGTTCTAGAGCGTGTGGTCACCTCGCAACTCCAGGGATTCCTGATTGAGATGGATCATCTGGATCCATCGCATTCGGGTTTTAGGCCTGGTCATGGCATGGGGAATCTTATAAAAGTATTTTCCCCTGAAATACTTGTTAATCTCTGCTACAGATACATAGGCATTTCCCCCTGCAAGCCTTTGCAATCCCTATGTACCTATATATCTCTATCTATCTATCTATCTATCTATCTATCTATCTATCTATCTATCTATCTATCTATGTATCTATCTAATTTTATATATGAATTTCCTCCTCATATGTTTGCAAGTCTTTGCAAATCCTATATACATATAGATAGCTAGAGATTTCCATGTATCTGTATCTATGCGTATACATTATTTTATATATGAATTTTCACCTCATATGTTTGCAAGTCTTTGCAAATCCTATACAGATATAATTATCCATATATAGAGAGATGTCTAGATAGATATACAGTAGAGTCTCACTTATCCAACATAAACAGGCCGGCAGAAAAAGTAGTTCAATACACAGTAATGCTATGTAGTAATTACTGTATTTACGAATTTAGCACCAAAATACCACAATGTATTGAAAACATTGACTACAAAAATGCGTTGGATAATCCAGAACGTTAGATAAGCGAGTGTTGGATAAGTGAGACTCTACTGTATATGAATATAGATATGTAGGGCTTGCAAATATTTCAGGAGAAATGCACACACACACACATACAGATGTCTAGATAGATATAAACATAAATATATAGAGCTTGCAAATATTGCTAGAGGGAAATGCACATACAGTAGAGTCTCACTTATCCAACATAAACGGGCCGGCAGAATGTTGGATAAGCGAATATGTTGGATAATGAGGCATTAAGGAAAAGCCTATTAAACATCAAATTAGGTTATGATTTTACAAATTAAGCAACAAAACATCATGTTATACAACAAATTTGACAGAAAAGGTAGTTCAATATGCAGTAATGCTATGTAGGAATGACTGTATTTATGAATTTAGCACCAAAATATCATGATGTATTGAAAACATTGACTACAAAAATGCGTTGGATAATCAAGAATGTTGGATAAGCGAGTGTTGGATAAGTGAGACTCTACTGTATATATATAGAGAGAGGATTTGCAAATGTTTCTGGGGAAAATGCATATGAGAAATTAGTATATATAATGATAGATCTATATCTGCATTGTTTACCTAGGCATTGAATGTTTGCCTGTTACTATGCTGGAAGCTGGCCTGAGTCCCCATGGGGAGATAGGGTGGAATGCAAATGAACTTTATTATTATTATTATTTTATTATGACACAGCAAACAAGATAGATATGCTGGATTTCATATCACAAGTCAAACACTTCCCAAGTGTCTAGGACTGGGTGATGTATTTTCGGATGATGCTGCAGATCCCAGTCGGGTGGCCTTTTGCAGTTGGCAGATCATAATTTTGTCAATGTCTATTGTTTCCAAATGCCGGCTGACGTCTTTTGGCACGGCACCCAGTGTGCCCATCACCACCGGGACCACCTGTACTGGTTTCTTTGAAGTTCAATCTTGAGGTCCTGATAGCCACTGAGTTTTTCCTGTTGTTTTTCGTCAATGCGACTGTCACCTGGGATGGCGACATCAATGATCCAAACCTTTTGATTTTCCACAACTGTGATGTCTGGTGTGTTGTGTTCCAGAACTTTGTCAGTCTGGATTCGGAAGTCCCACAGTATCTTTGCGTGTTCATTTTCCACAACCTTTGCAGGTTTGTGATCCCACCAGTTCTTAACTGCAGGGAGGTGGTATTTGAGGCATAAGTTCCAATGAATCATTTGGGCCACATAGTTGTGCCTCTGTTTGTAGTCTGTCTGTGCGATTTTCTTACAGCAGCTGAGGATATGATCCATGGTTTCGTCGGTTTCCTTGCACAGTCTGCATTTTGGGTCATCAGCTGATTTTCCGATCTTGGCCTTAATGGCCTTTGTCCTGATGTCTTGCTCCTGGGCTGCAAGGATCAGGCCTTCTGTCTCCTTCTTCAGGGTCCCATTCGTGAGCCAGAGCCAGGTCTTCTCCTTATCAGCTTTTCCTTCAATTTTGTCAAGGAACTTTCCATGCAATGTTTTGTTGTGCCAGTTGTCAGCTCTAGTTTGTAGTGCGGTTTTCTTGTACTGGTTTTTTGTCTGCTGTGTTTTGAGGAGTTTCTGATTTTTGACTTCTTCAAATCTTTCATGAGAGGCGCCAGGTGTCTCTTGGGCACTGTTTTTAGAGTTGGGAGCCGCTTTCTTATTGCATTTGCTGCAGCATGAGCCATGATCTTATCCTTGAGCTCTTGTTGTCTTGCTGTCAAGGTTCCTGGTGGTTCAACAGATGTTTCAAGTGCTGGTTCCTCAAATTCTTGCGAAAGCTCCACACTTTCTTCTGGTTCAATCTGTTCCACCATTCCAAGTGTTGCTGGAGTCTCTGCTGCTGTCTGTGCTGTGGTCTGATGGTAATCTACTTTGCAAATTTTCTGGATTTCTTCGAGTTCAACTTCACTGAACACTTTGTTTCTGATTATGAATCTTCGTTGGTCAGCCAGTCGGGGTTCTGTTATCTGTGAGTCAGGGTACTCTTGTTTCCATAGCTGATGCATCCTTTTTTGGTAGCCATGCCTTTGAGGTTCAGATTTGTAGTAGCATTTCATAATTGTGCGGTTTTCTGGCATTGTGTATTTCTGCCGCTTCTGTGACTGTTCATTTGGGGTTTGATGATTCCGTAGCCCACTTGTCGATGGATGTCCAGAATCAGCAGCATCCACCGCGGTCCTTTTTATCCTGGGCGACGACCGAGCCAGTATAGACTTCGTTTGGGTTTGATTCTCCATAATGCTAATGGGTTCGGTGCTCTTGGTTGTGCTCCTCAGCTGAGGCCTCTCTGGCTTGGTTGGACCTGCCGGTAGTTACACTCCCGCCAGCACAGCCCTCAGTCATCATTGGAGCAGCTAAGCCCCCCCACCACGTCAAGGTGGCACCTGCGGGGGATTATTATTATTATTATTATTATTATTATTATTATTATTATTATTTATTGTATAACACAGCAAACAAGATAGACATGCTGGATTTCGTATCACAAAATCACAAGTCAAACACTTCCCAAGTGTCTAGGATTGTGTGATGTATTTTCGGATGATGCGTGCAGATCCCAGGCGGGTGGCCTTTTGCAGCTTTTCCTTCAATTTTGTCAAGGAACTTTCCATGCAACGTTTTGTTGTGCCAACTGTCAGCTCTAGTTTATAGTGCGGTTTTCTTGTACTGATTTTTTGTCTGCTGTGCTTTGAGAAGTTTCTTATTTTTTATTATTGTTATTATTATTATTATTATTATTTATTGTATAACACAGCAAACAAGATATACATGCTGGATTTTGTTTCACAAAATCACAAGTCAAACACTTCCCAAGTGTCTAGGACTGTGTGATGTATTTTCGGATGATGCGTGCAGATCCCAGGCGGGTGGCCTTTTGCAGCTTTTCCTTCAATTTTGTCAAGGAACTTTCCATGCAATGTTTTGTTGTGCCAGCTGTCAGCTCTAGTTTGTAGTGCGGTTTTCTTGTACTGGTTTTTTGTCTGCTGTGCTTTGAGGAGTTTCTGGTTTTTGACTTCAATCAAAGCAGGTTCTTCACTTTGCTTTACATATTCTGCCAGGGCATGCTCTTCTTCTTATAATAATAATAATATTGCAATGTTGTGTTGTGCCAGCTGTCAGCTCTAGTTTGTAGTGCGGTTTTCTTGTACTGATTTTTTTGTCTGCTGTGCTTTGAGGAGTTTCTGATTTATTATTATTATTATTATTATTATTATTATTATTATTATTATTAGTAGTAGTAGTAGTAGTATAGAATCTTATCATTGGAAGGGACCCCCAAAGGCAAACCTCACTCCCAACCCGTCCAGCCTTCTTCTTCTTACTCTTTCTTCTTGGTTTCTCTCCCAATCTGCAGGAATCTCAAAGAAGAGCCAGGCCTTGAGCCTCCAGCGTCGAAAGAAGCCCCCACGGACCCCACTCTTGGTTCTTCTTGAGGCTTTTTCTCCCTTTTGTGGCTTTGATTTTGGCAGAGTTGGGACGAATTGGGTTGGAGGTGGACAAGGAGCCCCGAACCCCAAAGCAGAAGGGAAGGAAGGCCGTGGTTTGACCCCTCTGGGGCTCTCCTTCCCAAGCAAACTTAATAAAACACTAAATTGTTGCTTTTAAGGGTTGGACCTTCTTTTCCTCTTGGAGCGGATCAGCTAAACAAGAGCCAAGGCTGTGACGCTGCAGCAGAAAAGGCCAACACGATTCTAAGTTGCACCAACAGAGTTTTTGTTCTGTATTCAAAGGGCATTCGGAGACAGAGTCCCAGGTTCAAACCATTTCGCCAGGCTTCCTTCCTTCCCTTTTTCTCTCTTTCTTCCCTCTTTTTCCTATCATCCATTCTTCCCTTTCTTCTTTTTCCTACCTTTCATTCTTCCCTTCTTTCCTACCTCCTTTCCTTTGTTCTCTTCATTCCCTTTATTTCCTACCTTTCTTTCTCTCTTCTCCTCCTTCCCTCTTCTCCCTTTCTTGTCTTCCTTCCCTCTTTTTCCTTCCTTCCTTTCTCCCTTTCTTCTCTTCCTTCACTTTCCCCCCTACTTTTCATTCTTTGTTTCTCTTCTCTTCCCTCTTTTCCTTCCTTCCTTCTTTTTCCTACCTTTGTCTTCCTATTCTTCTCTTCCTTGCCTCCTTCCTACTTACCTTTCTTCTCTTCCTTCCCTCTCTTTGCTATCTTTCTACTTTTCTTGTCTTTCTTCCCTTTCTTTCCTATCTCTTTCTCTTTCTTCTCTTCCTTACCTTTCATTCTTCTTTTTCTTCTCTTTTTCCTACCTATATTTTTTCTCCCTTTCTTCTTCCCCTTCCCTCTCCTATCTTTTTCTCCTTCTCTTTCCTATATACCTTCCTTTCTTCTATCCGTTCCCCCTGTTTCCTACCTACCTTCCTTTTCTCCTTCCCCTTGTTTCCTACTTTTCTTTCTTCTCTTCCTTCCCTCTCACTTCCTACCATCCTTTCTCTTCCCCTTTTCCTAATTTTCTTTCTCCCTTTCTTCTCTTCCTTCCTTCTCTCTTTCCTACCTACCGTTCATTCTTCTTTTTCTTCTCTTCTCTTTTTCCTACCTATATTTTTTCTCCCTTTCTTCTCTTCCTTCCTTCTCTCTTTCCTACCTACCGTTCATTCTTCCTTCTCTTCTCTTTTTCCTACCTATATTTTTTCTCCCTTTCTTCTCTTCCTTCCCTCTCTCTTTCCTACCATCCTTTCTCTTCGTTCCCTTTTTCCTAATTTTTCTCTCCGTTTCTTCTTCTTCTTCCCTCTCTCCTATCTTTTCCTCATTTTCTTCTCTTCCCTCTCTTTCCTACATACCTTTCTTCTCTTCCTTCAGTCTCTTTCCTTCCTCCTTTTCTTTCTCTGTTTCTTCTCTTTCTCTTTCCTACCTACCTTTCATTCTTCTTTTTCTCTTCTCTCTTTGTCCTGACAATATTTCCTTCTCCCTTTCTCCTCCTCCTTCCCTCTCTCCTATCCTTTCCTCCCTTTCTTCTCTCTTTCCTAGATACCTTTCTTTCTCTCTTTCTGCTTCCTTCCTCCTTTTCTTTCTCCCTTCTTTTTCTTCACTCTCTTTCCTACCTCCCGTTCATTCTTCCTTTTTCTTCTCTTCTTTCCCTCTTTCCTACATTCCTTCTTTTTCCTACCTTTGTCTTCTTTTCCTTCTCTTCTTTCCATCTCTTTGCCATCTTTCTCCCTTTCTTCTCTTCCTTCCCTCTCTTTCCTACCTACCTTTTATTCTTCATTTTCTTCTCTTTTTCCCACCTATATTTTTTCTCTCTTCTTTCCCTTTCACTTCCTACCATCCTTTCTCCTCTTCCTTTTCTCTTCTATCTTTTTCTCCTTTTGCTTCCTTCTCTTTCCTAGATACCTTTTTCTCCCTTTCTTCTCTTCCTTCACTCTCTTTCCTACCTACTGTTCATTCTTCCTTTTTCTTCTCTTCTTTCCCTTTCCTACATTCCTTCTTTCCTTCTTTTTCCTACCTTTGTCTCCCTTTCTTCTCTTCCTTCCCTCTCTCTTTCCTACCTACCTTTTATTCTTCCTTTTTTCTCTTCTCTTTATCCTACCTATATTTTTTCTCCTTTTGCTTCCTTCTCTTTCCTACATGCCTTCTTTTTCCTACCTTTGTCTTCCTTTTCTTCTCTTCCTTCCCTCTCTTTGCCATCTTTCTACTTTTCTTGTCTCCTTCCCTCTTTCTTACCTTTCTCCCTTTCTTCTCTTCCTTTCCTCTCTCTTTCCTACCTACCTTTTATTCTTCCTTTTCTTCTCTTTTTCCTACCTATATTTTTTCTCCCTTTCTTCTCTTCCTTCACTCTCTTTCCTACCTTTTTATTCTTCATTTTCTTCTCTTCTCTTTTTCCCACCTATATTTTTTCTCCGTTTCTTCTCTTCCTTCCCTCTCTTTCCTACCTACCTTTTATTCTTCCTTTTCTTCTCTTTTTCCTACCTATATTTTTTCTCCCTTGCTTCTCTTCCTTCACTCTCTTTCCTACCTTTTATTCTTCATTTTCTTCTCTTCTCTTTTTCCTACCTATATTTTTTCTCCTTTTGCTTCATTCTCTTTCCTACATACCCTTTTCTCCCTTTCTTCTCTTCCTTCAC
>NW_026943825.1:12129007-12141507 GCF_035594765.1 Anolis carolinensis | reverse complement strand
ATTATTATTATTATTATTATTATTATTATTATTATTATTATTATTAAAATATTAATATGAATAACACTAGTTATTCTGGGACCCTAAACTGAGTCTGAGAGGAGTGATTCCCCATGACATCTGATGTGTGCCAATGGGTGTTAATAATAATATTAATATTAATAACAATAGTTATTCTGGGACCCTAAGCTGAGTCTGAGAGAGGAGTGGTTCCCCGTGACATCTGATGTGTTAATATCAATATTAATATTAATAGTTATTCTGGGACCCTAAGCTGAGTCTGAGAGAGGAGTGAATCCCCGTGACATCTGATGTGTACCAATGGGTGTTAATAATAATATTAATAGTAATAACAATAGTTATTCTGGGACCCTAAGCTGAGTCTGAGAGAGGAGTGATTCCCTGGGACATCTGATGTGTACCAATGGGTGTTAATAATAATATTAATATTAATAGTTATTCTGGGACCCTAAGCTGAGTCTGAGAGAGGAGTGAATCCCCATGACATCTGATGTGTACCAATGGGTGTAAATAATAATATTAATATTAATAACAATAGTTTTTCTGGGACCCTAAGCTGAGTCTGAGAGAGGGGTGAATCCCCATGACATCTGATGTGTGCCAATGGGTGTTAATAATAATATTAATATTAATAGTTATTCTGGGACCCTAAGCTGAGTCTGAGAGAGGGGTGAATCCCCATGACATCTGATGTGTGCCAATGGGTGTTAATAATAATATTAATATTAATAACAATAGTTATTCTGGGACCCTAAGCTGAGTCTGAGAGAGGAGGGATTCCCCATGACATCTGATGTGATATTATTAATATTAATATTAATAGTTATTCTGGGATCCAATTGGTGTTAAGCCCTCTCAATGCCGGCAATGGTCCGAAAATTTTTGTTTTTTTCGTGAGACAAAAATTCTATTTTTTTGGAAACGGGGGCAAATATGAAACTTATACAAAACGAATGAAACCAAACAAAACAGACCGCAATCCCATACAAGTGCACACCACTATTGCCAAACTAAAACTCCTCTAATCTCATCGCATTGAGCCGTGGCATTTATTACACAGTATATCCTTCCAAAGTCAGTTGTATGTTTCACGTTCTTCGGCCACAAGAGAGAAGCCGAGAGCGAGTTTCCGACAGCAAACCTTCCCGGAAAGATTCCTCTGCGGAAGGCATTTCTTCTCACGTCGGATCCTATCTCGGCATTCCGATCTCGGCCTTTGGAGAGGAAAGCAGGCGAGCCGTAACTTGCAAAAATAGATTTTGATTGCCGTGCCATTTTGATGCCTTGCTGCCTCTCCACGGGAAGACAAATATGCAAGACTTCCTTGGTCTCATTGGAACTTGAAGACCTTACGATAAGCTGAGTTTTTCAGCCCTTATTTATGAGCTGAAAAAGCCTCTGTAATGAAGTATGAAATTTGGTTTACAGATGTTATGTTTAATTGTGTGTTTATGTTTAAAAGGGTAAGTATTATAGTTATTACATGAAGGGAGTAGCCAGCCATCTCAGAGTTCTGAGCCTGGTTGCCATAGGAAAGTAGCTGCTTCTGTAGGAATGTAACTATTTCGAAGCTAGCAAGAAAGGGGTGGAGCTAGCTGGATGAAAAAGGAGGGAATGTTTTGAAGAGAGTTCAGTCTGCGATCTGAGAGTCACAGGGAAAGACTGGTTCCAGGTTTAGGGAAAACAGGGAAGTTAAAATCTCAGTCTGTGATCGGAGGAATCACAGGGAAAGACTGGTTCTGAGGTGGTTAGAACGAGGGAAGTTCAAATGTTAGTCTGTGATCTGAGGGTCACAGGGAAAGACTGGTTCTAGGTTTAGGGAAACCAGAGAAGTTAAAATTTCAGTCTGTGATCGGAGGAATCACAGGGAAAGACTGGTTCTGAGGTGGTTAGAACTAGGGAAGTTCAAATGTTAGTCTGTGATCTGAGGTTCACAGGGAAAGACTGGTTCCAGGTTTAGGGAAACCAGAGAAGTTAAAATTTCAGTCTGTGATCGGAGGAATCACAGGGAAAGACTGGTTCTGAGGTGGTTAGAACCAGGGAAGTTCAAATGTCAGTCTGTGATCTGAGAGTCACAGGGAAAGACTGGTTCCAGGTTTAGGGAAACCAGTGAAGTTAAAATCTCAGTCTGTGATTGTAGGAATCACAGGGAAAGACTGGTTCTGAGGTGGTTAGAACCAGGGAAGTTCAAATGTCAGTCTGTGATCTGAGAGTCACAGGGAAAGACTGGTTCCAGGTTTAGGGAAACCAGTGAAGTTAAAATCTCAGTCTGTGATTGGAGGAATCACAGGGAAAGACTGGTTCTGAGGTGGTTAGAACTAGGGAAGTTCAAATGTTAGTCTGTGATCTGAGGGTTACAGGGAAAGACTGGTTCCAGGTTTAGGGAAACCAGGAAAGTTAAAATCTCAGTCTGTGGTCAGAGGAATCACAGAGGAAGACTGGTTCTGAGGTGGTTAGAACCAGGGAAGTTCAAATGTCAGTCTGTGATCTGAGAGTCACAGGGAAGAGACTGGTTCCAAGTTAGGGAAACCAGGGAAGCTCAGATCTCTAATTGTGTCATTGTCGGGTTCTCTTCTCCCAGTTGTGCTGTGGGTCCGTCTTCCAAAGAAAAGCACCAAGACACACGCGGGTAGATTCCAACAGGTTTTTATTGTACCGAATGCCAGAATCTTCTTTTGGCCCACTTATATAGGGGCTCCCACATACCAGAGGGTAATTGATGTTTTATGGCCGGCCTGCTTTATGGCTGGCATCTGTTCCTTGTCAGCCAACCAGAGATGTCAAGGATTGGAGATCCTGACAGTCATGTTTAGCTAGTCAAGTGACTTGTTTGGGTTTATTTGTAGAGTGGTAAGGGGAAGCAATCCTAATTAGATCCAAAGTGATCAGTTGATAGCATTGGTTGTAAGAGAAGAAAAAGGTTTGAACTGCTCAAGGGAAGGAGAAAGTCTTTTGAAAGTGGATTCATCATATGCTATTATTGCAACTGTAGAAGAAAGTGTACCTCTAAGTGAGAAACTACATTGAAACCACTAAGCTCTGTGCCTGAATAAACTTGTTATTGTTCTTTTAATGTCCAAGCCTTTGTCGCATATATTCTAAACCAAGTTACGCTACTGTCTAAAGTGAAGAAGAAGAAAGAAAGAAAAAGTAAAAGGTCTCCTCCCTGAGTCTTTGGTGGTCGCGCATTGCTGAAATAGGAGGCACCTCCTTGCCAATTGGTGATTGCCACGTTGCAAACTGGTGGCAGTGGTGGGATAAAAAAGATTCCCCCTGCCTGAAAGAACCTCAGTCGTTATTAGCTCTTTGCAGCCTCCCTCGGCACCATGTTGCTTGCAACATGTGATCTATTTCTCTCTTCTCCTCCCTTATCAGTGTGTTTTCTTTTGCAAAGCCTCCCTTGCTCTCAACCAAGGGAATGTTTTGAAAAGGGAAAGAAGCCCTTGCAAGGCGGGAAGAAGAATATATATATATACCCATTAATCTTATAGAAGCATTTTCCCTTGAAATATTTATTAATCTCTGCTACAGATACATAGGCATTTCCCCCTGCAAGTCTTTGCAATCCCTATTTACCTTTATATTTATAGCTATCTAATTTTATATATGAATTTCCCTTCATATGTTTGCAAATCCTATATACATATAGATATCTAGAGATTTCAATGTACCAGTACATCTGTATCTATGTGTATACATTATTTTATATATGAATTTTTGCCTCATATGTTTGCAAATCCTATATACATATAGATATCTAGAGATTTCAATGTACCAGTACATCTGTATCTATGTGTATACATTATTTTATATATGAATTTTTGCCTCATATGTTTGCAAGTCTTTGCAAATCCTATACAGATAGAATTATCTCTATATAGAGAGATGTGAATATAGGGCTTGCAAATATTGTAGGGGAAATTTACACACACACATAGAGATTTCTAGATAGATATAAACATAAATATATGGGGCTTGCAAATATTGCTGGAGGGAAATGTGCATATAGAGAGAGAGGATTTGCAAATCTTTCAGGGGAAAATGCATATGTGAAATTAGTATATATAATTATAAATTTTAAAATGTTTTTAAATTGTTGATTTTAGCCGGTTCTTGTAAGCCGCTCTGAGCCCTAGGGGAGTGGCGGCATATAAGTTTGAAAAATAAATAAATAAATAAATAAAAATAGATCTATATCTAGCTCCACATTGTTTATATAGGCATTGAATGTTTGCCTGTTACTATGTTGGAAGCCAGCCTGAGTCCCCATGGGGAGATAGGGCAGGGTACAAATGACGTTTATTATTATTATTATTATTATTATTATTATTATTATTATTATTATTATATGTTGTTAATACCATATTTTGTTGACCCTACTTTTCAACTTACAGAGCTCGTTTACTGTTTTTCTATGAAATACAGTAAATATTCAAAAACCTTTAACCTACTGATATAATTTCATTGTGATCTATTTTCATTTTGAAATTGACCTGTAGACAAGAATTCTGTTCTTTCCACAGATATATAAACCCACTTGCCTAGATTCCAACAGACCTCACAAGCTCCAAATTTCTCTGCCATAGATGTGGGTGAAACGTCAGGAGAGAATGCTCCCGGAAGATGGCCAGACAGCCCGGAAAACTCACAGCAGCCCCACTGGGCATCTACATCGGTCTTTGGGGATGAAAGAGGAGGCTTACCATGGGGAGACCCTCGTTCGCCATGTCTCCGGATCCGATGTGCGTCAAATGGACAAAATTCATGGGCTCCCCGATCATGCTCCGGTCGATGCGCCGCCTTTTCTTCTTCTGGATGGGAAAGAAGATCAAGAAGAGAGAAGGACTGAGTGACAGCTGGGGCGGGGGGTCTCAGGATGGTATGATGTCACTAAATAATAATAATAATAATAATAATTATTATTATTATTATTATTATTATTATTATTATTATTATTATTATTATAGTGTCCGACATGTGATCCAATACAACAGCCAGCAAAGTGTCTGCTGTGGATTCATTTTGTTGTGTTTCAAATAATAATAATAATAATAAGAAGAAGAAACTCCTCAAAGCACAGCAGACAAAAAAACCAGTACAAGAAAACCGCACTACCAACTAGAGCTGACAGCTGGCACAACAAAACATTCCATGGAAAGTTCCTTGACAAAATTGAAGGAAAAGCTGAGAAGGAGAAGACCTGGCTCTGGCTCACGAATGGGACCCTGAAGAAGGAGACAGAAGGCCTGATCCTTGCAGCCCAGGAGCAAGACATCAGAACAAATGCAATCAAGGCCAAGATCGAAAAATCAGCTGATGACCCAAGTGCAGACTGTGCAAGGAAACCGACGAAACCATGGATCATCTCCTCAGCTGCTGTAAGAAAATCGCACAGACAGACTACAAACAGAGGCACAACTATGTGGCCCAAATGATTCATTGGAACTTATGCCTCAAGTACCACCTGCCAGCAGCAAAGAACTGGTGGGATCACAAACCTGCAAAAGTATTGGAAAATGAGCACACAAAGATACGGTGGGACTTCCGAATCCAGACTGACAAAGTTCTGGAACACAACACACCAGACATCACAGTTGTGGAGAAGAAAAAGGTTTGGATCATTGATGTTGCCATCCCAGGTGACAGTCGCATTGACGAAAAACAACAGGAAAAACTCAGCCGCTCTCAGGACCTCAAGATTGAACTGCAAAGACTCTGGCAGAAACCAGTGCAGGTGGTCCCCGTGGTGATGGGCACACTGGGTGCCGTGCCAAAAGATCTCAGACGGCATTTGGAAACAATAGACATTGACAAAATCACCATCTGCCAACTGCAAAAGGCCACCCTACTGGGATCTGTGCTCATCATCTGAAAATACATCACACAGTCCTAGACACTTGGGAAGTGTTCGACTTGTGATTTTGTGATATGAAATCCAGCATATCTATCTTGTTTGCTGTGTCATACAATAATAATAATAATAATAATAATAATAATAATAATAATAATAGCCAAGTATTTACCAATACCGATGGGTGCCACTTAACTGAGAATCTAGTGCATCATCATCATCATCATCATCATCATCATCATCATCATCATCATCATCATCAATAATAATATTGATAATAATAATAATAATAATAATAGCCATCATCCAAAAATACATCACACAGTCCTAGACACTTGGGAAGTGTTCGACTTGTGATTTTGTGATATGAAATCCAGCATATCTATCTTGTTTGCTGTGTCATACAATAATAATAATAATAATAATAATAATAATAATAATAATAATAATAATAGCCAAGTATTTACCAATACCGATGGGTGCCACTTAACTGAGAATCTAGTGCATTATTATTATTATTATTATTATTATTATTATTATCATCATCATCAATAATAATATTGATGATGATGATAATAATAATAATAATAATAATAATAATAATAATAATAATAGCCATCATCCAAAAATACATCACACAGTCCTAGACGCTTGGGAAGTGTTCGACTTGTGATTTTGTGATATGAAATCCAACATGTCTATCTTGTTTGCTGTGTCATACAATAATAATAATAATAATAATAATAATAATAATAATAATAATACATAACATAGTCCTAGACACTTGGGAAGTATTCGACTTGTGATTTTGTGATAGGAGATCCAGCATGTCTATCTTGTTTGCTGTGTCATAAAATAACAATAATAATAATAATAGTTAATTGTCATAACTATTATATTTATTATTAATAATAATAATAGTTAATAATAATAATGAATATAATAGTTATGACAATAATGTGCTGCAATGGCTGACAGGTCGGCGGTTCGAATCCGGGGAGAGTGGGTGAGCTCCCTCTGTCAGCTCCAGCTTTCCATGAGAGGACATGAGAAAAGCCTCCCACAAGGATGGTAAAACAGCTGGGCATCTCCTGGGCAACGTCCTTGCAGACGGCCAATTCTCTTGCACCAAGTTGCTCCTGACACGAAAAAAGTATGAATACATAATAATAAACAACTATAAAGGTCATACTACTAATGTGAATAATAATGGGAATAATAATGATAATGTTGATTATGATACTGGGTTCTACCCCGACTTGTGGCATTAATGTGACCACCGTTTTGGGGACTCACCGGCTGGGGCTTTTCCACGACGCAGCAGCCCAGCTTGTGCCAGAAATCGCTCATGCTCTCAGCGGCTTCCAGCTTTCCTCCGCTCTTGGATGGACCCTCCGCAAAAGGGTCTCGGAGCCTAAATGATGGGTCTTTCGGCCGTGGGATTGGCGACACGGGGCGGTCCGGCTGGCGTCCGAAACCTTCCAAGACGGAGAAAAAGGATGCAAGATTAAGGGGGTCTTGAGTAGACCATAAACGGAACATGAGGCGACAGTGTGATGCTGCAGCAAAAACGGCCAACACAATCCTAGGCTGCATCCATAAGTCTAATGTGCAGGTGGAGGAAAGTAATACAGCCATGGCTTGACAATAGTAATGCGCACACACACACAAACACACACATATATATCTTGATGATAGTAATATATATGGTTGAACATGAGCCAAGGGTGTAATGCAGCAGCAGAAAAGGCCTATGCAATCCTAAGCTGCATCCATAGGAGTCTAGTGTACAGATGGAGGAAAGTAATATAGCCATGGCTTGACAATAGTAATGCACACACACACACACACACACACACACACACACATATATATCTTGATGATAGTAATATATATGGTTGAACATGAGCCAAGGGTGTAATGCAGCAGCAGAAAAGGCCTATGCAATCCTAAGCTGCATCCATAGGAGTCTAGTGTACAGATGGAGGAAAGTAATATAGCCATGGCTTGACAATAGTAATGCACACACATATATATATCTTGATGATAGTAATATATATGGTTGAACATGAGCCAAGGGTGTGATGCAGCAGCAGAAAAGGCCTATGCGATCCTAAGCTGCATCCATACAGATGGAGGAAAGTAATATAGCCATGGCTTGATGATAGTTTTATAGATAGATAGATAGATAGATAGATAGATAGATAATAGTAGTATATATGGTTGAATATGAGCCAAGGATGTGATGCGGCAGCGAAAAAGGCTAATGTGATCCTAAGCTGCATCCTTAGGTCTAGTGAACAGATAGAGGAAAGTAATACAGCCATGGCTTGACAATAGTAACATACACACACACACTCATATATATATCATATATATCTTGATGATAGTAATATATATGGCTGAACATGAGCCAAAGGGGTGACGCGGCAGCAGAAAAGGCCAATGCAATCCCAGGCTGCAATCTTAGGTCTAGTGAACAGATAGAGGAAAGTAATATAGCCACTATATATGGTAGTAATATATATGACTGAACATGAGCCAAAGGTGTGATGCGGCAGCAAAAAAGGCCAATGTGATCCTAGGCTGCATCCTTAGGTCTAGTGAACTGGTAGAAGAAAGTAATATAGCCATGATTTGACTATATATATATATATATATATATATATATATATATATATATAAATGGCTGAACATGAGCCAAAAGTGTGATGCGGCAGCAAAAAAGGCCGACACGATCTTAGGCTGCATCCATAAGTCTAATGTGCAGGTGGAATAAAGTAATATAGCCATGGCTTGACACACACACACACACACACACACACACACACACACACATATATGGTAGTAATATATATGACTGAACATGAGCTAAAGGTGTGATGTGGCAGCGAAAAAGGCCAATGTGATCCTAGGCTGCATCCGTAAGTCTAATGTGCAGGTGGAGAAAAGTAATATAGCCATGACTTGACATATATATATATATATATATATATATATATATATATATAAATGGTAGTAATATATATGGCTGAATATGAGCCAAAGGTGTGATGCGGCAGCAAAAAAGGCCAACACGATCTTAGGCTGCATCCATAAGTCTAATGTGCAGGTGGAGGAAAGTAATATAGCCATGGCTTGACATATACATATATATAAATGGTAGTAATATATATGGATGAACATGAGCCAAAGGTGTGATGCGGCAGCGAAAAAGGCCAACGTGATCCTAGACTGCATCCTTAGGTCTAGTGTCCAGACGGAGGAAAGTAATATAGCCATGACTTGGTGATAGTAACATATATGGTTAAACATGAGCCAAGGGTGTAATGCAGCAGCAGAAAAAGCCAATGTGATCCTAGGCTGCATCAGTAGGTCTAGTTTCCAGAGAGAGGAAAGTAATACAGCCATGGCTTGATGATAATAATATATATCGCTGAACATGAGCCAAAGGTGTGACGTGGCAGCAAAAAAAGCCAATGCAATCCTAAGCTGCATCCTTAGGTCTAGTGTGCAGATGGAGGAAAGCATGAGCCAAAGGTGTGATGCGGCAGCAGAAAAGGCCAACACGATCTTAGGTTGCATCCATAAGTCTAGTTTCCAGATGGAGAAAAGTAATATACCCATGGCTTGGTGATAGTAATATATATGGCTGAACATGAGCCACGGGTGTGATGTGGCAGCGAAAAAAGCCAATGCGATCCTAGGCTGCATCCATAAGTCTAGTTTCCAGATGGAAGCAAGTAATACAGCCATGGCTTGACAATAGTAATATATATGGTTGAACATCAGCCAAGGGTGTGATGCGGCAGCAAGAAAGGCCAATGTGATCCTAGGCTGCATTCCTGTATGGCAGAATAGGGTTGGACTAGATGGCCTTTTGGGATCCCTTCCAAATAGGATTCGGAGGCTGGATGGCCATCTGTTGGGATGGATTTAATGGTGTCTATGGCAGAAAGGGGTTGGACTAGATGGCCTTTTGGGATCCCTTCCAAATAGGATTCAGAGGGTGAATGGGCATCTGTCGGGATGGTTTTGATGAAGCCTTTATGGCAGAAGAAGGTTGAACTAGATGGCCTTTTGAGACTCCTTCCAAATGGGATTCGGAGGCTGGATGACCATCTGTCGGGATGGATTTGATGGTGCCTTTATTGCAGAAAAGGGTTGGACTAGATGGACTTTTGGGATCCCTTCCAAATAGGATTCAAAGGCTGGATGGCCATCTGTTGGGATGGATTTAATGGTGCCTTAATGGCAGAAGGGGGTTGGACTAGATGGCCTTTGGGTGCCCCTTCCACCTCTAGGCTTCTCTGCCTCCGTCTCTGACTCACAAGTTCTTGCAACATTTCCTTCTGAGTGACGTTCCTCAAGGGAGGCCTTTGAGACAACAGGAAGCCCTGCGTTTCCATAGAACCAGAACAAATGGGGAAATGGTTTGCAAACATTTTTAAGTCAAGGCAGCAGCCTGGGTCCCTCCAGTCAAGACTTGAACCCGCCACCCGGGCGTGTTGTGCAGGGCTGGGCTTGTGCTTCTTGCTGGGACCTGCCCTCCCGCCTTCCTTTTGCTAACCAACAGCAGAATATATGCATCTGCTTTTTTAAAATTGCAGAGTTCGGTTTGCTGGGTGCTTGAGAATGCAACACCCATTATTCCCATGACCTAGTATTGTATTGGCCTTATTGGCTGCAGCATCACAGTATTGTTTTTGTATACAGTATATTGTATTGGCCTTATTAGCTGCAGCATCACAGTATTGTTTTTGTATACAGTATATTGTATTGGCCTTATTAGCTGCAGCATCACAGTATTGTTTTTGTATACAGTATATTGTATTGGCCTTATTAGCTGCAGCATCACCGTATCTTTTTTGGATACAATATATATTGTATTGGCCTTATTAGCTGCAGCATCACCGTATCTTTTTTGGATACAATATATATTGTATCGGCCTTATTAGCTGCAGCATCACCGTATCTTTTTTGGATACAATATATATTGTATTGGCCTTATTAGCTGCAACATCACAGTATCTTTTTTGGATACAGAATATTGTATTTACCTTATTTGCTCAGCATCATAGTATCATTTTTGGATACAATATATATTGTATTGGCCTTATTGGCTGCAACATCGCAGTATCGTTTTGGGATACAGTATATTGGCTGCAACATGACATCATTGTCTTTGCATACAGTATATCATATTGGCCTTATTAGCTGCAGCACCACAGTATCATTTTTGGATAGGGTATATCGCATTGACCTTATTGGCTGCAGCATGACAGCCTCGCCTTTGGATATAGTATATTGTATTAGCCTTATTGGCTGCAGCATGACAGCATAGTCTTTGCATACAGTATATTGCATTGGCCTTTTTAGCTGCAGCATCACAGCATCCTTTTTGGATAGGGTATATCGTATTGGCCTTATTTGCTGCAGCATCACAGTATTGTCTGAATAAAGGCTATTACATTGACCTTATTGGCTGCAGCATCACAACATAATTTTTGGATACAGTATATTATATTAACCTTATTTGCTGCAGCATCACAGTATTGTCTGAATACAGGCTATTGCTTTGGCCTTATTGGCTGCAGCATCACAACATCATTTTTTGATACGGTGTTTTTTCACCTATTGTGTATATTTTATTATTGGTTTTCGTTTTTGTCCTTTGATGTTTTATATTTTATCATTGCTTGTATTTTGATTTTGCTGTAAGCCGCCCTGAGTCCCCTTCGGGGGACATGGAGGCGGGATATAAATAAACTTCTTCTTCTTCTTCTTCTTCTTCTTCTTCTTCTTCTTCTTCTTCTTCTTCTTCTTCTTATTATTATTATTATTATTATTATTATATTGACCTTATTTGCTGCAGCATCACAGTATTGTCTGAATACAGGCTATTGCATTGGCCTTATTGGCTGCAGCATCACCGTATCATTTTTGGATACAGTATATTGTATTTACCTTATTTGCTGCAGCATCACCGTATCATTTTTGGATACAGTATATTGTATTTACCTTATTTGCTGCAGCATCACCGTATCATTTTTGGATACAGTATATTGCATTGGCTTTATTGGCTGCAACATGACATCATTGTCTTTGCTTACAGTATATCATATTGGCCTTATTAGCTGCAGCACCACAGTATCATTTTTGGATAAGGTATATCATATTGGCCTTATTTGCTGCAGCATGACAGCCTCGCCTTTGGATATAGTATATTGTATTAGCCTTATTGGCTGCAGCATCACAGCATCGGTTTTGGATACAATACATTATATTGGCCTTATTTGCTGAAGCATCACAGCATTGTCTGAATACAGGCTATTGCATTGGCCTTATTGGCTGCAGCATCACAACATCATTTTTGGATACAGTATATTATATTGGCCTTATTGGCTGCAGCATCACAACATCATTTTTGGATACAGTATATTATATTGGCCTTATTTGCTGCAGCATCACAGCGCCGTCTTTGGAGTCAGTATATTGTATTAGCCTTATTGGCTGCAGCATGACAGTACTGTTGTCTTGATATAAGCTAGTATTGTATTGGTATTGTTCTCCGCAGCATCACAGCATTGGCTCATGTTGTTTAAGTTGCTTTTTCAGCCGCGGGAGG
>NW_026943825.1:12081507-12126507 GCF_035594765.1 Anolis carolinensis | reverse complement strand
GCAGATTATTATTATTATTATTATTATTATTATTATTATTATTACTACTATTATTATTGAGAGGTGGATAATGCACCAGTGGGAGGTGAAAGGAGAAACCGGGACATTTCATAAGAAATTGGAATGCAAAGGATTATTATTATTATTATTATTATTATTATTATTATTATTATTATTATTAAGAGGTGGATAATGCACCAGTGGGAGGTGAAGGGAGAAACCGGGACATTTCAAAAGAAATGGGAATGCAGAGGATTATTATTATTATTATTATTATTATTATTATTATTGATATTCCTTGCCAAAGAGAGGCATAGATTTCCTTGCTGTTGTGCAAACAAGTTGTTCCTTTTCCTGATGAGCACAACGTGGAGTTTCCTAATGCAATGCGTCACTGGGAGATTTTTGAATTTTGGAACAAAAGGAGCCTTCATCCTCTCCGGAGCAATGTTTCAAAAGGAGAAAGGCCTTGAAAGAGATCCTCCCAATCCAGGCTCCCCATTGTAACTGAACCTAAAATATGGGTCACTGAATCCCAACGGTGTCTTCTTTCTGGCCTCTGGTCCTATTTCCTCCTTTGGGTGCGTCTACATTGTGGAATTAACCCAGTTTGATGCCACTTGCACCAATTGCTTACGGCTAATGCATCCTAAATAGACCATTCCATATCTATCTATACCAGACTGTGTTAGATAACCCAGAACATTGTATAAGCCAATGTTGGATAAGTGAGATTCTACTTTAATATGAAATAATGACTGGGATAGAATAATGCAGAACAATATAATCTCTAAAACCAGGACAGTAAATAAAGAGCAACACTCTGAAAGCAGGGAAATTGGGAATTCCACAAAGGAAACAATCAGGGCCAGCTAACACTTCCCAAGAAAGGATTCTTCCAGAAAGGACGCTGAGAAGGGAGTAAAGCAGTGTGTATTACCAAACTCATTATTATTACTATTACTAATATTATTATTATTGTGTTGCTGTGAACCGTGAAAATGAATACAATCTGGCTCCAAGTATTCAAAAACACTAAAATCAGAATATATAACAATTACTGTGGTATAATAAAACACAACAATACAATCTCTAAAATCAGAACACTAAATAAAGAACACCACTCTGAAAACAGGGGAATTCCACACAGGAATCAATCAGGGCCAGCTAACACCTCCCAACAAAGTATTCCCATCATCAAAGTCTGGAAAATCCTCTGTTTTCTCAGGGCCACAGACAGTAGAAGCACATAAAATATCGCAAACAACACCACTCTGAAAACAAGGGAATTCCAGACAGGAAACAATCAGGGCCAGCTAACACCTCCCAACAAAGTATTCCCATCATCAAAGTCTGGCAAATCCTCTGTTTTCTCAGGGCCACAGACAGTAGAAGCACATAAAATATCACAAACAACACCACTCTGAAAACAGGGGAATTCCACACAGGAAACAATCAGGGCCAGCTAACACCTCCCAACAAAGTATTCCCATCATCAAAGTCTGGAAAATCCTCTGTTTTATCAGGGCCACAGACAGTAGAAGCACATAAAATATCGCAAACAACACCACTCTGAAAACAAGGGAATTCCAGATAGGAAACAATCAGGGCCAGCTAACACCTCCCAACAAAGTATTCCCATCATCAAAGTCTGGAAAATCCTCTGTTTTATCAGGGCCACAGACAGTAGAAGCACATAAAATATCGCAAAGAACACCACTCTGAAAACAGGGGAATTCCAGACAGGAAACAATCAGGGCCAGCTAACACCTCCCAACAAAGTATTCCCATCATCAAAGTCTGGAAAATCCTCTGTTTTCTCAGGGCCACAGACAGTAGAAGCACATAAAATATTGCAAACAACACCACTCTGAAAACAAGGGAATTCCAGATAGGAAACAATCAGGGCCAGCTAACACCTCCCAACAAAAAATTCACTCAGGGAGGAAACAGCCAGGCTTTAAAGCTGCAAGGCCATTACATCCTAATCATTTCCCCTAATTGCAGCATTCATACTTGCCTCCAACAGACAAAAAAAAATCAGAAATATTGTATATTCACAACCTTTAGGAAATAATATCCCCTGATGGCGCAGCGTGTTAAAGCGCTGAGCTGCTCAACTTCTGGACCGAAAGGCTGCAAGTTTGAATTGGGGGAGCGGAGAGAGCCCCCACTGTTAGCCCCAGCTTCTGCCAACCCAGAAGTTCAAAAACATGCATATGGGCCTTGGGTTTTCCTTGGAGCCGGAAAGAACAACAAGTATATTATGTATATATATGTATGTATGTATATAGCACAGTATAAAGAGGGTGGATATTGGATACAACTCCCTGGGTGCATCTACTCTGCAGAATTAATACAGTTTTGTTCCACTTCGAGTGCTATGACTCAGTGGCTGCATAGACTTTTCCCTCCCCTCCCTTTTTGCAGTCCGTTGGTGGTTTCCCACGTTCTATCCCTTTCCCTTTTCAAACTGTGTCCTTCCTTCTTTCCGACTGCCTTGGAAAAGACAGGAAGGCCTGAGGAGGAGACACAGACACACTAAGAAAATCAGCATTTTAAAAACTCTAAAATCAGGACAGTAAATAAAGAACAACGCTCTGAAAATGGTAGAATTCCAGGCAGGAAACAATCAGGGCCAGCTCACACCTCCCAACAAAGGATTCCCCCAGGCAGGAAGCAGACAAGCTTTGAAGCTGCAAAACTATTCAATGCTACTCAAGATGGCCAGTTGCAACATTCACACAGATGAGAGTCCTTTCTTTCTCCCACCCTGGACATTATTCCACAGATATATAAATCCCACTTGTTTAGTTTTCCAACAGACCTCACAACCTCTGAGGATGCCTGCCATAGATGTGGGAGGAACGTCAGGAGAGAATGCTTCTGGAACATGGCCAGACAGCCCGGAAAACTCACAGCAACCCAGCGATTTCAGCCACGAAAGCCTTTGACAACACACTATTTGCCTGCCTGTCTGCCTGCATATCTATCCATCCATCCATCTGTCCGTCCATCTATTTGTCTGTCTGTCTATCTTCATCCATCATTCTGTCTGTCTATCTATCTATCTATCTATCTATCTATCTATCTATCTATCTATCCATCCATCTTTCTGTCTGTCCATCTATTTGTCTGTCTGTCTATCTATCTATCCATCCATCCTTCCGTCCGTCTGTCCGTTCATCCATCCATCCATCCGATAGATCTATCTATCTATCTGTCTGTCTGTCTGTCTGTCTATCTATCTATCTATCTGTCTGTCTGTCTGTCTGTCTGTCTGTCTGTCTGTCTATCTGTCTATCTGTCTATCTGTCTGTCTATCTGTCTATCTCTATCTGTCTATCTATCTATCTATCTATCTATCTATCTATCTATCTATCTATCTATCTATCTATCTATTATCTGTCTATCTGTCTATCTATCTGTCTCTCTCTGTCTGTCTGTCTGTCTGTCTGTCTATCTATCTATCTATCTATCTATCTATCTATCTATCTATCTATCTATCTATCCTTCCATCTATTTGTCTGTCTATCCGTCCGTCCATCCATCCATCCTTCCATCCATCCATCCATCCATCCATCCATCCATCCATCCATCCATCCATCCATCTATCTAATCCATCTCTGTCCATCTATTTGTCTGTCTGTCTGTCTATCCATCCATCCATCTTTCTATCTATCTATCTATCTATCTATCTATCTATCTATCTATCTATCTCGGTATCTATCTATCCATCTGTCCGTCCATCTATTTATCTGTCTGTCTGTCTGTCTACATATCTATGTATCTATATGTCTCCATCTATGTATCTAACTACAGTACCTATTTATCTACTTCTATATGGTATGTATCTATATAGCTACAGTGTCTACAATATCTGTCTATGGACAATATCTATGTATCTACAATATGTATGTATTTATCTAGGTATTTATCTAGGTATCTATCTATCTATCTATCTGCCCATCTGTCTGTCTATCAATCAATCTATCTTTGTCTATCTATCTATCCATCTATCCATCTATCCATCCATCCATCCATCCATCCATCCACCCATCCATCTATCATTTCCCTCTGCCCTCCCTTATTTCTCTCTCTATCATCTATCCTTCAACTCAATCTAATCTATATCATGTCCCTCCCTCCCTTAATCAATCAATCAATCAATCAATCAGTCAGTCATCAATCAATCAATCAATCAATACAATCCAATCTAACTCTAATCTATGCATCCATCTTCTGTCTTTCCATCCTTCCAGCCTTCCTGCCTATCTCTTAATCAATCAGAGCCAGCTCACACCTCCCAACAAAGGATTCCCCCCCCCCAAGCAGGAAGCAGCCAGGCTTTGAAGCTGCAAGGCCATTCAATGCTAACCAAGCTGGCCAGTTGCAACGTGCACACAGATATCATTCTACAAGTATATAAACCCCACTGGCCTAGTTACCAACAGACCTCACAACGTCGCCTGCCATAGATGTGGGCGAAACGTCAGGAGAGAATGCTTCTGGAACATGGCCAGACAGCCCGGAAAACTCATAGCAAACTGGTGATTCTGGCTATGAAAGCCATCGACAACATATTAGTCAGACTATTATTATATTTATATAACATAATATATGATATAACAATAGTATATATAAAATATGTATAATGATATTATACATATAATAATTTATATAATAAAAATGTATATATTAACTAATAATGATATAGGAAGGCTGTGAAAGCCTTCAACAACATATTGGTTAGACTATTATTATATTTATATAACACAATATATGATATAATAATATAATGTATATATTAAGTAATAATGATATAGGAAGGCCGTGAAAGCCTTCGACAACCTATTGGTTAGACTATGATTATATTTATTTGTTCTGTTCGGAAAGAAACAAGGAAACTTTTTTTTGCACAGAAAAGAAGCCGCAAATCGGAATCTGACATTCGCCGAGGCCTACAAAACTTTTCAAAAGTTGCAAAATTGCCAAGGCTGGCTCTGTTTACCTGGATACAGCCGGGAAGTCTGAATGTTGTGTCTTTTCGGAAAAGAAATCTGAATTTTTCACCTCCTGATTTTTTTCTTCTTCTTCTCGGGGCCTAAAATTCTGCCGAAAACTTTCCTTTCGGTTGCAGGCTCCGGCTGGCCCGAGGTGTGGCCCTTCCTTCCTTTCTCCTTTCTCCGGCTCAGAGCAAGAAGGAGGAAATGCTCAGAGACACATCGTGCTCACAGCACGCACTCTGGGCACCGGCAGCATTGCACCGCTCAGCCACACACACCAGGGCCCCACTAAGGCCATCCAGACTGACCTCGTCCCATTGCCATAGACTTTAATGTTGGAAAGGGGAACCCAAAGGCCATCTAGACTTGCCTCATTCTGTGTCCATAGACTCTGAAGTTAGAAAGGAAACCCAAAGGTCATCTAGACTGGTCTTATTCTATTGCCATAGACTCTGAAGTTGGAAAGGGGACCCCAAAGGCCATCTAGACATGCCTCATTCTGTGTCCATAGACTCTGAAGTTAGAAAGGAAACCCAAAGGCCATCTAGACTGGTCTTATTCTATTGCCATAGACTCTGAAGTTAGAAAGGAAACCCAAAGGTCATCTAGACTGGTCTTATTCTATTGCCATAGACTCTGAAGTTGGAAAGGGGACCCCAAAGGCCACCTAGACCTGCCTCATTCCATTGCCATAGATTCTAAAGTTGGAAAGGGGACCCCAAAGGCCACCTAGACGTGGCTTATTGCCATAGACTTTAATGTTGGAAAGGGGGCCCCAAAGGTCATCTAGATGTGTCTCATTCTATTGCCATAGACTTTAATGTTGGAAAGGGGACCCCAAAGGCCATCTAGACTGGTCTTATTCTATTGCCATAGACTTTAATGCTGGAAAGGGGACCCCAAAGGTCATCTAGACGTGTCTCATTCTATTGCCATAGGCTCTGAAGTTGGAAAGGGGAACTGGCAAGGGGACCCCAAAGGTCATCTAGACATCCCTCGTTCTATAAAGTTTGAAAGGGGACCCCAAAGGTCACCTAGACTGGTCTTATTCTATTGCCATAGACTTTAATGCTGGAAAGGGGACCCCAAAGGCCATCTAGACATACCTTGTTCTACAAAGTTTGAAACGGGACCCCGAAGGTCATCTAGACTGGTCTTATTGTATTGCCATAGGCTCTGAAGTTGGAAAGGGGACTTCAAAGGCCATCTAGACGTGTCTCATTCTGTGTCTATAAAGTTGGAAAGGGGACCCCAAAGGTCATCTAGACATGCCTCATAGATTTCAAAGTTGGAAAGGGGAACCTAAAGGTCATCTAGACGTGCCTCATTCTATAAAGTTGGAAAGGGGAACATAAAGGCCATCTAGACGTGGCTTATTCTATTGCCATAGACTTTAATGTTGGAAAGGGGACCCCAAAGGTCATCTAGACCTGTATATAAAGTTGGAAGGAGGCCCAAAAGGTCACCCAGACCTTTGCAGAATACAGTGGGACTATGACTTCCCTCGATACAGATATTATATTCCTATTGATCCCTAGAATCGCATTGGCCTTTTTAGCTGTCGCATCACCCTGTTGGCTCATGTTCATTGGTCAGAATGGGAGTCATGGATGTTGTTGGATTGCAACTCCCAGCACACTTCACCATTTACGATGCTGGCCGGGAGCTGCTGGGGTTCTTAGGAATACACGATAAAAATGGAACTGAGCCGTTTTGTGCCGAGAAAGAGGAAGCGGTCCGAAGGTCACTTCCTGTTATTTAAAAAGTTTATTTGGTTGTTTGAAAAGTTTCGAGTGACGTTTTTGCACTTTTCTTGCAGATCAGAATGGAGCCCCCTGGTGGCCCATGGAGGTACTATTAGGCACCGGATATTATTATTATTATTATTATTATTATTATTATTATTAATAATAATAATAATAATATAATTACTTATTATTATTTTATTGTATGACACAGCAAACAAGATAGATATGCTGGATTTCATATCACAAAATCACAAGTCGAACACTTCCCAAGTGTCTAGGACTGTGTGATGTATTTTTGGATGATGCGTGCAGATCCCAGTCGGGTGGCCTTTTGCAGCTGGGAGATCGTAATTTTGTCAATGCCTATTGTTTCCAAATGCCGGCTGAGATCTTTTGGCACGGCACCCAGTGTGCCCATCACCACCGGGACCACCTGCACTGGTTTCTGCCAGAGTCTTTGAAGTTCAATCTTGAGGTCCTGATAGCGGCTGAGCTTTTCGTGTTGTTTTTCGTCAATGCGACTGTCACCTGGGATGGCAACATCAATGATCCAACCCTTTTTCTTTTCCACAACTGTGATGTCTGGTGTGTTGTGTTCCAGAACTTTGTCAGTCTGGATTCGGAAGTCCCACAGTATCTTTGCGTGCTCATATTCCAATACTTTTGCAGGTTTGTGATCCCACCAGTTCTTTTCTGCTGGGAGGTGGTACTTGAGGCATAAGTTCCAATGAATCATTTGGGCCACAGAGTTGTGCCTCTGTTTGTAGTCTGTCTGTGCGATTTTCTTACAGCAGCTGAGGATATGATCCATGGTTTCGTCGGTTTCCTTGCACAGTCTGCATTTTGGGTCATCAGCTGATTTTTCGATCTTGGCCTGAATGGCCTTTGTCCTGATGTCTTGCTCCTGGGCTGCAAGGATCAGGCCTTCTGTCTCCTTCTTCAGGGTCCCATTCGTGAGCCAGAGCCAGGTCTTCTCCTTATCAGCTTTTCCTTCAATTTTGTCAAGGAACTTTCCATGCAATGTTTTGTTGTGCCAGCTGTCAGCTCTAGTTTGTAGTGCAGCTTTTTTGTATTGGTTTTTTGTCTGCTGTGCTTTGAGGAGTTTCTGATTTTTGACTTCAATCAAAGCAGGTTCTTCACTTTGCTTTCCATATTCTGCCAGGGCATGTTCTTCTTCTTTGACTGCTTGTTTGACTTGTAAGAGTCCTCTGCCCCCTGATCTTCTAGGCAGATATAGCCGGTCAACATCACTGCGAGGGTGCAGTGAATGATGAATGGTCATGAGTTTTCTTGTTTTTCTGTCCAAATTGTCCATTCCATCTGTGTCCAATTTATGATGCCAGCAGTATATATTATTATTATTATTATTGTATGACACAGCAAACAAGATAGATATGCTGGATTTCATATCACAAAATCACAAGTCGAACACTTCCCAAGTGTCTAGGACTGTGTGATGTATTATTATTATTATTATTATTATTATTATTATTATTATTATTATTATTATTATTATTTCTTATCAGCCTGTCCTCATGGCTACATAAGTAAAATGTATAGTTAAATGAGGGACTACATATATATGTGTGTGTGTATATATACACAGTAGAGTCTCACTTATCCAACATAAACGGGCCGGTAGAATGTTGGATAAGCGAATATGTTGGATAATGCGGGATTAAGAAAAAGCCTATTAAACATCAAATTAGGTTATAATTTTACAAATTAAGCACCAAACATCATGTTAGACAACAAATTTGACAGAAAAAGTAGTTCACTACGCAGTAATGCTATGTAGTAATTACTGCATTTACGAATTTAGCACCAAAATATCACAATGCATTGAAAACATTGACTACAAAAATGCGTTGGATAATCCAGAACGTTGGATAAGCGAGTATTGGATAAGTGAGACTCTACTGTATATATAATAGAGCCTACGCATGTTTGTGCATGCAGAACCCGAAAAGTAGTTGGTTGATTAACTTGAAATTTTGACACAACGTTGCATTCTAGTATGTGTATATTTTCACAGTAAAATGAGTTTGAGGAGAGAGCACCAAGGATGATGGGATTTGCAGTACCTTCACCTGAATCGGATGCCACAATCCACTATGCAACCCCCACAAATGACGGACACGGACAATATTTGGCACACAGACACCCCATTTCCCACTTCACGTCCTGGACCCCAAATGATGGGATTTGCAGTGCCTTTAATAACCAATTTTGTACCTGTGAAGTGCCAGAGGTAGAAGATATCACACATGAACGATTTACTTGTATAAGAAAGAAAGAAACTAATACCTCGGTCCATACATTATACAAAAGAATATATAGAATACCTTATATGAAAGCTACATTTTTATTGGCCTGCCAGAATGCTAAAATATCATACAAAACGGCCTTTTTTCTATATAATAATAATAATAATAATAATAATAATAATAATAATAATAATAATAATAATGTGCAAGGAAACCGACGAAACCATTGATCCTATCCTCAGCTGCTGTAAGAAAATTGCACAGACAGACTACAAACAGATGCACAACTATGTGGCCCAAATGATTCCTTGGAACTTATGCCTCAAGTCCCACCTCCCAGCAGCAAAGAACTGGTGGGATCACAAACCTGCAAATCTATTGGAAAATGAGCAGACAAAGATACTGTGGGACTTCCGAATCCAGACTGACAAAGTTCTGGAACACAACACACCAGACATCACAGTTGTGGAAAAGAAAAAGGTTTGGATCATTGATGTCGCCATCCCAGGTGACAGTTGCATTGACGAAAAACAACAGGAAAAACTCAGCCGCTCTCAGGACCTCAAGATTGAACTTCAAAGACTCTGGCAGAAACCAGTGCAGGTGGTCCCGGTGGTGATGGGCACACTGGGTGCCGTGCCAAAAGATCTCAGCCGGCATTTGGAAACAATAGACACTGACAAAATCACCATCTGCCAACTGCAAAAGGCCACCCTGCTGGGATCTGCACGCATCATCCGAAAATACATCACACAGTCCTAGACACTTGGGAAGTGTTCGACTTGTGATTTTGTGATACGAAATCCAGCATGTCTATCTTGTTTGCTGTGTCATACAATAATAATAATAATAATAATAATAATAATAATAATAATAATAATAATACATCACACAGTCCTAGACACTTGGGAAGTGTTCGACTTGTGAATTTGTGATACGAAATCCAGCATATCTATCTTGTTTGCTGTGTCATACAATAAAATAATAATAATAATAATAATAATAATAATAATAATAATAATAATATAATAATAATAATAATACATCACACAGTCCTAGACACTTGGGAAGTGTTCGACTTGTGGTTTTGTGATACGAAATCCAGCATATCTATCTTGTTTGCTGTGTCATACAATAATAATGATGATGATATGATTGTAATAATAACAACACTATGATGACAAGGATAATATAGTGATGATGAAGCAGATAACATTAACAGTAATAATTTCTATTTATTATTATAGGAGGACCATATTATACGGGTCCACCGTGAGCACCTAATGCAGGTCAATGGGGGTCTTCTCTCCCCTGAACTGAGCTGGGATCTATCTATCTATCTGCCCATCTGTCTGTCTGTCTATCAATCTATCTATCTTTGTTTATCTATCTATCCATCTATCCATCTATCCATCCATCCATCCATCCATCCATCCATCTATCTGCCCATCTATCTGTCTGTCTATCAACCTATCTTTCTATTCATCTGTCTGTCCATCTATCTGTCTATCCATCCATCCATCCATCCATCCATCCATCCATCCATCTATCATTTCCCTCTGCCCTCCCTTATTTCTCTCTCTATCATCTATCCTTCAACTCAATCTAATCTATATCATGTCCCTCCCTCCCTTAATCAATCAATCAATCAATCAATCAGTCAGTCAGTCATCAATCAATCAATCAATCAATACAATACAATCTAACTCTAATCTATGCATCCATTTTCTGTCTTTCCATCCTTCCAGCCTTCCTGCCTATCTCTTAATCAATCAGAGCCAGCTCACACCTCCCAACAAAGGATTCCCCCCCCCCCAGCAGGAAGCAGCCAGGCTTTGAAGCTGCAAGGCCATTCAATGCTAACCAAGCTGGCCAGTTGCAACGTGCACACAGATATCATTCTACAAGTATATAAACCCCACTGGCCTAGTTACCAACAGACCTCACAACGTCGCCTGCCATAGATGTGGGCGAAACGTCAGGAGAGAATGCTTCTGGAACATGGCCAGACAGCCCGGAAAACTCATAGCAAACTGGTGATTCTGGCTATGAAAGCCATCGACAACATATTAGTCAGACTATTATAATTATAAATATAGCCGGCGGGCTCATGGTTTCCTTGCAAGACAAGTGCACCGTTCCTGGGATGCTTTGCTGGCTCCTTGGATGCCAGAAATAGACGGGATCCCACCCAGGAGGTTTGTCGCACGAGGGCAGGGCCGGCGTCATTGCGAGGAGGGGCTGCAGCTGCGGTTGGGCTGAACAAGTGAGTGCGCAAAGCCCACCGGCCGCCCAGACAATAGACCAGCCGCACCATCTGCGCATCTCCCGGCCCAAAGCATCTCTGGAAGCCCAGCCGCCGTCTGGCACTCCGGACCCTCCCTATACAAAAGGTAAGCACAGGAACAGATACCATAATGTTATATAATATGTAATAATAATATTACATCTATACTGTATAATATAATATAATATAATATAATATAATATAATATAATATAATATAATATACTGATATTATATTATAATATTCTTATATTATTCTTATTATTATGTATTTATTTTACACTTGAATGCTTGTCGGTTTCAGTCCATTGACACTCGGAGAAATCATTCTGTGTTTAAAAGGCTAGAAACTGAACTGATATATTATTATTATTATTATTATTATTATTATTATTTATTTTACACTTGAATGCTTGTCGGTTTCAGACCATTGACACTCGGAGAAATCATTCTGTGTTTAAAAGGCTAGAAACTGAATAAATATGTATTTATTTTACCCCCAGATGCTTGTCAGTTTTAGACCATTGACAGTCATAGAAATCATTCTGTGTTTAAGAGGCTGGAAATTGAACTGACATATTATTATTATTATTATTATTATTATTATTACTATTATGTATTTATTTTACCCCCAGATGCTTGTCAGTTTCAGACCATTGACAGGAGGAGAAATCATTCTGTGTTTAAAAGGCTAGAAACTGAACTGATATATTATTATTATTATTATTATTATTATTATTATTATTATTTATTTATTTATTTTACACTTGAATGCTTGTTGGTTTCAGACCATTGACACTCGGAGAAATCATTCTGTGTTTAAAAGGCTAGAAACTGAACTGATATATTATTATTATTATTATTATTTATTTATTTTACACTTGAATGCTTGTTGGTTTCAGACCATTGACAGGAGGAGAAATCATTCTGTGTTTAAAAGGCTAGAAACTGAACTGATATATTATTATTATTATTATTATTATTATTATTTATTTTACACTTGAATGCTTGTCGGTTTCAGACGATTGACACTCGGAGAAATCATTCTGTGTTTAAAAGGCTAGAAACTGAACTGATATATTATTATTATTATTATTATTATTATTATTATTATTATTATTATTATTTTACACTTGAATGCTTGTCGGTTTCAGACCATTGACCATTGATATTGGGTGATTGTGAACAATGGCGAAAAGCTGGATGATTGTGAACAATGGTGAAAATATTGGGTGATTGTGAACAATGGCGAAAATGTTGGGTGATTGTGAACAATGGTGAAAATATTGGGTGATTGTGAACAATGGCGAAAATGTTGGGTGATTGTGAACAATGGCGAAAATGTTGGGTGATTGTGAACAATGGCGAAAATGTTGGGTGATTGTGAACAATGGCGAAAATGTTGGGTGATTGTGAACAATGGCGAAAATGTTGGGTGATGGTGAACAATGGCGAAAATGTTGGGTGATTGTGAACAATGGCGAAAATGTTGGGTGATTGTGAACAATGGCGAAAATGTTGGGTGATTGTGAACAACGGCGAGAATGTTGGGTGATTGTGAACAACGGCGAGAATGTTGGGTGATTGTGAACAACGGCGAGAATGTTGGGTGATTGTGAATAACGGCGAGAATGTTGGGTGATTGTGAACAATGGCGAAAATGTTGGGTGATTGTGAACAACGGCGAGAATGTTGGGTGATTGTGAATAACGGCGAGAATGTTGGGTGATTGTGAACAATGGCGAAAATGTTGGGTGATTGTGAACAACGGCGAGAATGTTGGGTGATTGTGAATAACGGCGAGAATGTTGGGTGATTGTGAACAATGGCGAAAATGTTGGGTGATTGTGAACAATGGCGAAAAGCTGGATGATTGTGAACAATGGTGAAAATATTGGGTGATTGTGAACAATGGCGAAAATGTTGGGTGATTGTGAACAATGGTGAAAATATTGGGTGATTGTGAACAATGGCGAAAATGTTGGGTGATTGTGAACAATGGCGAAAATGTTGGGTGATTGTGAACAATGGCGAAAATGTTGGGTGATTGTGAACAATGGCGAAAATGTTGGGTGATGGTGAACAATGGCGAAAATGTTGGGTGATTGTGAACAATGGCGAAAATGTTGGGTGATTGTGAACAATGGCGAAAATGTTGGGTGATTGTGAACAACGGCGAGAATGTTGGGTGATTGTGAACAACGGCGAGAATGTTGGGTGATTGTGAACAATGGCGAAAATGTTGGGTGATTGTGAACAATGGCGAGAATATTGGGTGATTGTGAACAATGGCGAGAACGTTGGGTGATTGTGAACAATGGCGAAAATGTTGGGTAATTGTGAACAATGGCCAAAATATTGGGTGATTGTGAACAACGGCGAGAATGTTGGGTGATTGTGAACAATGGCGAAAATGTTGGGTGATTGTGAACAATGGCCAAAATATTGGGTGATTGTGAACAACGGCGAGAATGTTGGGTGATTGTGAACAACGGCGAAAATGTTGGGTGATTGTGAACAATGGCGAAAATATTGGGTGATTGTGAACAATGGCGAGAATGTTGGGTGATTGTGAACAATGGCCAAAATGTTGGGTGATTGTGAACAATGGCCAAAATATTGGGTGATTTTGAACAACGGCGAAAATGTTGGGTGATTGTGAACAATGGCGAAAATGTTGGGTGATTGTGAACAACGGCGAGAATGTTGGGTGATTGTGAACAATGGCGAAAATGTTGGGTGATTGTGAACAACGGCGAGAATGTTGGGTGATTGTGAACAATGGCGAAAATGTTGGGTGATTGTGAACAACGGCGAAAATATTGGGTGATTGTGAACAATGGCGAAAATGTTGGGTGATTGTGAACAATGGCCAAAATGTTGGGTGATTGTGAACAATGGCGAAAATGTTGGGTGATTGTGAACAATGGCGAAAATGTTGGGTGATTGTGAACAACGGCGAGAATGTTGGGTGATTGTGAACAATGGCGAAAATGTTGGGTGATTGTGAACAACGGCGAGATTGTTGGGTGATTGTGAACAATGGCGAAAATGTTGGGTGATTGTGAACAACGGCGAGAATGTTGGGTGATTGTGAACAATGGCGAAAATGTTGGGTGATTGTGAACAATGGCCAAAATGTTGGGTGATTGTGAACAACGGCGAGAATGTTGGGTGATTGTGAACAATGGCCAAAATATTGGGTGATTGTGAACAACGGCGAGAATGTTGGGTGATTTTGAACAACGGTAAGAATGTTGGGTGATTGTGAACAACGGCGAGAATGTTGGGTGATTGTGAACAATGGCGAAAATGTTGGGTGATTGTGAACAATGGCAAAAATATTGGGTGATTGTGAACAATGGCGAAAATGTTGGGTGATTGTGAACAATGGTGAAAATATTGGGTGATTGTGAACAATGGCGAAAATGTTGGGTGATTGTGAACAATGGTGAATATATTGGGTGATTGTGAACAATGGTGAAAATGTTGGGTGATTGTGAACAATGGTGAAAATGTTGGGTGATTGTGAACAATGGTGAAAATATTGGGTGATTGTGAACAATGGCGAAAATGTTGGGTGATTGTGAACAATGGCGAATATATTGGGTGATTGTGAACAATGGTGAAAATGTTGGGTGATTGTGAACAATGGCGAAAATGTTGGGTGATTGTGAACAATGGTGAAAATATTGGGTGATTGTGAACAATGGCGAAAATGTTGGGTGATTGTGAACAATGGCGAAAATATTGGGTGATTGTGAACAATGGTGAAAATATTGGGTGATTGTGAACAATGGCGAAAAGCTGGATGATTGTGAACAATGGCGAAAATGTTGGGTGATTGTGAACAATGGTGAAAAATGGTGCAATCTTCCACCCGATGGATGCATTCTTAGTTGTTTCAGACGGAACTGGGATAACTAATGACACCATGTCTGGTATGTAATGTCTAGAAGGATGATGATGATGACGATATCTGGAGATGCCAAATACGGCCTTTCTTCTCAATCCGTGGGCTGTAGAGATGGGGTGATACTTCTCAGTTGATGGAGAAAAGGGAAGCGAATGGGGCCCAGGAGGCCTGTGGGGGACGGATAGAGCGAGGGATGAGTCAGGAAAGGAAGGGAAGGAGGAGGGAAGGGAGAGGCGGTGGGAGCGGCACTGCGGAGAAAGTGCACTGCACCAAAAGCATTCGTTTATGCAGGATGGAGAAAAGAGGAGGCACCGAGGGATTGTTGTCTTTCCTTTTTTCCTTCCCTATCTTCTTCCTTCCTTCCTTCCTTCCTTCTCTCCTTCCCTTTCTCTTCCCTCCTTTCTTTCTCTCTTCCTAAATGCTAATCAAGGTGATTAATTAGACCTCACTACCAGCTACGGCCCTTTATCGCAGTCCCGTGGCCTCTTGGTTTTAGTGTTTTTATTACTGAGCTTGGTCCCCATGTGAGCCACCCCGGGTCCCTTTGGGGAGATGGAGGCGGAATACAAATATAAAGTTATTATTACAGTAGAGTCTCACTTATCCAAGATAAACGGGCCGGCAGAACACTGGATAAGCGAAAATCTTGGATAATAAGGAGGGATTAAGAAAAAAGCCTATCTATATCTATTATCTATCTATACCTATCTATACCCCTGGTGGTGGCGAAGTGTGTTAAAGCGCTGAGCTGCTGAACTTGCAGACTGAAAGGTCCCAGGTTCAAATCCCGGGAGCGGCTTGAGCGCCCGCTGTTAGCTCCAGCTCCTGCCAACCTAGCAGTTCGAAAACATGCCAATGTGAGTAGAGCAATAGGTACCACTCCGGCGGGAAGGTAACGGCGCTCCACGCAGTCATGCCGGGCACATGACTTTGGAGGTGTCTACGGGCAACACCGGCTCTTCGGCTTAGAAATGGAGATGAGCACCAACCCCCAGAATCTGACAAGACTAGACTTAATGTCAGAGCCAAACCGTTACCTTTACTATTCTATACCTATATTCTATTCTATATTCTATGTATCCATATCCATATCCATCCATAATAAAAGTGAAAACCCGTATGTGTGTATGTGGCACGGGTGTCCGCTCACACAGACAGCCTCCGGCCTCCACAAACAGGCTTCCGTTCCCAGGGCTCAGTATCCAGCAAGTCACCCTTTTCCACTGACATTGCGGTTACAGCGAGCGCCATGAACATGTATCCCACCCCCTGCCAATGTCCTTCCCAAACATGAATGCTTTCGTTTGGGGACCATTTCATCCTAGATTTTGCATTTTCCTCCCGCACAGGCCGGCATCCCAGGGTTCTCCATTGGTGTGGAATTTGCATGGCCCCGCCCACTGCCCTTCCCTTTCCAATCTGTCTGCATAACAAACACAGCAGAACTGAGAAGCAACTACACTTACTGGAGGAGTTTAGGGATTGACTCCACATGGTGGAAGTTGTAGTTCACCCCGCATCAAGTCAGAGCCCTGTCACTCCTACTGGGGAATATACAGGAGTTGTAGTTCACCTACACCCAGAACGCTATGAACCCAAACAAAGATGGGTCTGGACCAAACTTGCCATGCAGACCCGATATGCCCAGATTTGAATACTGGTGGGTTTGGAAGGGAATTGGCCTGGAAGTTGAGGAGTAGTGGGTACTGGGATTTATAGTTCACCTGCAATCGAACCCCACTGATGATGGACCAGGACCAAACTTGGCACACAGAGCCCCCATAACCAATATTACATATTGGACAAGTTTGGGGAAACGGGAGTTATAGTTCACCTGCATCCAGAGAAACACTGACCCCCACCGACAATGCACCAGGACCACACTTCACACAGAGAAGCCTCATCACCAACTGAACATACTGCAGGTATTTGTGGGAATGGGCCTTGATTTTGGGAGTTGTAGTTCACCTGCATCCAAAGACCACTGGACCCAGCCAATGATGGATCTGGACCAAACTGGGCACACAGACTCAACATTGCCTCCTGTGGATACTGACCGGTGTTTCGGGACAATTGCCCCGGGAATCTGGGAGTTGTAGTACTTCACCCCCATCCAGAGAGCACTGCGCCCAGGCGATGACCAGCCCATGACAGATCTGGACCACACTTGGGACACAGACCCAAAATGTCCAACTTTGAAGACTGGCAGGGTTTGGGGAAGATTGACCCACGATTCTGGGAATTGTAGTTCACCCACTCCAAACTGAGAATACTTAACATTCAGAGACAAATAATGCTTTTTTCAATTAACCCGGGCATTGCCGGGTCTCCAAGCTAGTCTATCTATATCTTCTATATATATAAAAGAGTGATGGCATCACGGCAGCGGACAAAACAACAAAAGTAAACACCCCACAACCTCGAAAATTGACATCACAACCCCTCATCCATGCCTCTAGGTTGATACAACAAAAAGAAAAGAAAAATAAAGTCCTAATTAGAGGGAGAGGAATAATTGTTTTTATCCAATTGCTGCCAGTTAGAAGGCTAAGCTCCGCTCACTTGGTCTCCTAGCAACCCACTCAGCCCAGGGGATCCTTTACCTTAACTACCACCAATTCCTCAATACTTTATTTCCCATACCACCATACTTCGCCACAGCAACGCGTGGCCGGGCACAGCTAGTATGTATATATATATATATGGAAATGGCATCGCTCCACCTGGCAAAACAACAAAACTAAAGGCCTCCCAACCTAGAAAATTGACAACACAACCCCTCATCCACGTTTCTACGTTCTTACAAACAAACTGCACATCCCTAACCTCCATGGGGCCAAAAAAAACCCAAAAACCGGAATGCACCTCTTTGTGACCCACCTTGATTGACACTAAACAGCCTTGCAGCTTCAAAGACAGGCTGCCTCCTAGGCCACAGCAAAAACAACAACAACAACAACAACAAAAACACCACTTCAGTGTGAATTTTAAACCATTGTGTAGAAGGGGCCTCATATAATCCTGTTCCAGGCAAATCATATAACATTATCAAGATAATGTATAATCATTACTGTGCTCTAATAACAACACACAACAATATAATCTCTAAAATCACGACACTAAATAAACAACAACACCCAGAACACAGAGGAATTCCACACAGGAGACAACCAGGCCCAGCTAACACCTCCCAACAAAGGATTCCCTCAAGCAGGAAGCAGCCAGGCTTGGAAGCTACAAGACCATTCAATGCTAAACAACTTAAATAATTACACCCAGCAAACACGTCCCAGTAAAGGATTCTTCCAAGTACTAACCAGACAGACCTTGAAGCTGCAAGCCTATTCAATGCTAATCAAGGAGATCCATGGCAACACCTGCCTCAACCAGACAACAGTTCTTTCTACCACACTGCACGTTATTCCACACATATATCAACCCCTTTGTGGCCCACCTTGATTAACACTGAACAGCCTTGCAGCTTCAAAGCCGGACTTTGGAAACCACGAGGCTACTCCATCTCATTCAACCTGGCCTAGCATGGATACCCTATGTAGAAAACGGCCAGGCTTTCAAGCAGCAAGGCTATTCACTGCAATTCCAATTGGCCACAGCAACGCGTGGCAGGGCACAGCTAGTTAAACATAAAATTACATTATGGTTTTACAAATTAAGCACCAAAACATCATGACAGAAAAAGCAGTTCAATACACAGTAATGTTAAATAGTAATTACTGTATTTACAAATTTAGCACCAAAACATTGCAACATTTACTACAAAAACATTGAATATTAAAAGGCAGACTGTCTTGGATAATACAGAACATTGGATAAGTGAAGCTTGGATAAGTGAGACTCTACTGTATTATTATTATTATTATTAATTGCAATATGCACACTTTATTCCACTTTCCTTCCTTCCTTCTCCTTAGACACAACATTTTCCTTTCCCAATGACATCACAAAGCAACACCGAGCAACATACATACATACATACATACATACATACATACATACATACATGCATACTTTTACAGTCATGGCAATGAACATATCGACATCTTGCTGACAGATCCTTTGTTAACACGTGTCACTCCCTGCTTTCATCTTGTAATCTAATCCAAACTTTATTCTTGGTTTAATCAAGTTTGATTGCGTTTTAATTTAGCAAACTATTGCAGGAGTTTTGTAATTATTATTATTATTATCATGAGGATAGGGGTTAGTGTCTTATTTGTCTATGTATTTTGTGCCCTTATTTGTTGATGCAGTAATAATTTAGCAAACTATTATAGGAGTTTTGTAATAATAATAATATTATTATTTGTAGTAAAAGGATAGGGGCAAGTGTCTTATTTGTCTATATACTTTGTGTCCTTGATTGTTGAAATGTTAATAATTTAGGGAACTATTATAGGAGTTTTGTAATAAGAATATTACTAAGTATTATTATTAATATTAATATTTATATAATGTTTATTATTATTATCATGAGGATAGGGGTTAATGTCTATGTATTATTTGTCTATGTATTTTGTGTCCTTGATTGTTGATACAGTAATAATTTAGGGAACTATTACAGGAATTTTGTAATAATAATAATATTATTATTAGTTGTAAAAGGATAGGGGCAAGTGTCTTATTTGTCTATATACTTTGTGTCCTTAATTGTTGAAATGTTAATAATTTAGGGAACTATTACAGGAGTTTTGTAATAATAATAATATTATTATTAGTTGTAAAAGGATAGGGGCAAGTGTCTTATTTGTCTATATACTTTGTGTCCTTAATTGTTGAAATGTTAATAATTTAGGGAACTATTACAGGAATTTTGTAATAATAATAATATTATTATTATTAGTTGTAAAAGGATAGGGGCAAGTGTCTTATTTGTCTATATACTTTGTGTCCTTGATTGTTGATACAGTAATAATTTAGGGAACTATTACAGGAATTTTGTAATAATAATAATATTATCAGTAGTAGTAAAAGGACAGGGGCAAGTGTCTTATTTGTCTATATACTTTGTGTCCTTGATTGTTGAAATGTTAATAATTTAGGGAACTATTACAGGAGTTTTGTAATAATAATAATAATAATAATAATAATAATAATAATAATAATAATAATAGTAATTATTTTATTATGACACAGCAAACAAGATAGATATGCTGGATTTGCTGTGTCATAATAAAATAATTACTATTTATTATTATTATTATTATTATTATTATTATTATTATTATTATTATTATTATGTGGATAGGGGTTAGTGTCTTATTTGTCTATGTATTTTGTGTCCTTGGTCGTTGAAACAGTAATAATTTAGCAAACCATTACAGGAGTTTTCTAATAATAATTATAATTATTATTATTATTATCATTACGAGAATAGGGATTAGTGTCTTATTAGTCTATGTATTTAGTGTCCTTGATTGTTGATATGGTAATAATTTAGCAAACCATTACAGGAGTTTTGTAATAATAATAATGATAATAATAATGATAATAATAGTAATTATTATTATTATTATGTGGATAGGGGTTAGTGTCTTATTTGTATATATATTTTGTGTCCTTGGTTGTTGATACGATAATAATTTAGCAAACCGTTACAGGAGTTTTGTAATAATAATAATAATTATTATTATTATTATCATTTTGAGGATAGGGATTAGTGTCTTATTAGTCTATGTATTTAATGACCTTGATTGTTGATATGGTAATAATTTAGCAAAATATTACAGGAGTTTTGTAATAATAATAATAATAATAATAATAATAATAATAATAATAATAGTAGTAAAGGGAAGTAATCTTCCATTCTTCAACTATATATTTTACAACACTGTGTTCAAATCTTTTTTCCCCCAGTTAAACAAACTATTAAACATGTTACAATTCATTTCTTAAAGTATTCTTCCAGTTTACTCCAATTCGTCCTTCTAGCAAATTTTCCTCTCGTTTCTTTCAAAAGGAATGTAAGATTGTCCATATTTTGTATTTCTTCTACCTTATGGATCCAAAGGTCTTTTTTCAGGATTTCCTCCAATTTCCACATTTTCGCGAAAGTCATCCTAGCGGGCTGTAGCACAATACGTAAATAAAATGTCATCATTTTTTAAATCAAATTTAGTCTCATTATCTAAAATTCCTAGTAGATAATACTCTGGTTTTAGTAGGAATTTTATTTGTAAGATTGACTGTGTTCCGTGATGAATCATTTTCCAATTTTTTTATTTTATTTTTCACAAGACCACCATAAATGATAAAACGAGCCTTCCTGGGTTTTACATTTCCGACATCTCTTATCATAGTTTTTGTACATTAGGCCTAATTTTTTTGGTGTCATATACCATCTATGAAAAACTTTTCACCAATTTTCTTTTAAATCAGAGGCATATGTATATCTTAGCTTTTTATTCCAAATCTCTTCCCATTCTGTTAATTTAATCGATCGTCCAATGTTTTTAGTCTGTTCGGAATTGTTAGGAATTGTGGGAGTTGAAGTCCAAAACACCCGGAGGGCCCAAGTTGGCCTGTGCCTGCTATCCTGTACATAGATGACTTCGTCTTAGTTGACAAATCCGTGATGGATGTCAATAACAGCCCGCTCCGATTCTCTCTTTTTCAGGGCGCAATGAGGGACACCATGAACACCCAGTACGACTCCTTCCTCTTCTGGCGCATGCCCATCCCGGAGCTGGATCTCTCCGAGTTGGAGCTCCTCGGCCTGGCCGACATGGCCGCCTACAAGCCCAAAGGTGGAGTGGCCGCTGGCCGCGATGCACAAAACCGCCCTTCTCCGGACGGCGACGACGACGGCCTCCTCCAGTTCAACAGCTTCAACTTCTGGAGGGCCCCCGTGGCCCGCATCAGCCCCATCGATTTTGACCTGATCTGACCTCGGGGCCAGAAACGGCCCGCGGGCTGTCGCTTTGCCTTTCGCCCTCCCTCCGCTGTGTTTTCCTTTCTTTCTTTCTTTCTGTCTTTCCTTTCCGAGGCACTTTCACAATGGTTCCGTTTGTTTTCTAAAATACGTGATTGTCACTCTGCGCTTGTGTTTGTGCTCGTTCTTGACGACGCCTTGAAATCCTTCTAGAAAAACAAAACAAAACGAGATTATAATCTGAAATGACTTGAACGTACAGTAAATCTATATATATAAAAGAGTGATGGCATCACGGCGACCCACAAAACAACAAAGCTACAGGCCCCCCAACCTCGAAATTTGACAACACAACCCCTCATCCACGGCTCTAGGTTGATACAACAAAAAGAAAAGAAAAATAAAGTCCTAATTAGAGAGAGAGGAATAATTGCTTTTATCCAATTGCTGCCAATTAGAAGGCTAAGCTCCTCCAACTTGGTCTCCTAGCAACCCAATAAAAAATAATAAAAAACACTAAAAAATAATTTAAGACACTAAAAATTAATACAGTACAATAATAAAATATAATAAATAAAAAGATAACTTACAATAAAATTAATTTAAAAAATACAAATAACGTCAAATAAAAATTACACAACAATTTTTAACCAATACCACCACCACTTTGCCACAGCAACGCGTGGCCGGGCACAGCTAGTACACATATATATGGCACACAATGTCTGTATACACGCATATATGTATACAGTACAGTCTCACTTATCCAACTTAAACGGGCCGGCAGAATGTTGGATAAGTGAATATGTTGGATAGTAAGGAGAGATTAAGAAAAAGCCTATTAAACATCAAAATTAGGTTATGATTTTACAAATTAAGCACCAAAACATCATGTTATACAACAAATTTGACAGAAAAAGTAGTTCATTACACATTAATGCTATGTAGTAATTACTGTATTTACGAATTTAGCACCAAAATATCACAATGTATTGAAAACATTGACTGCAAAAATGCCTTAGATAATCCAGAACGTTAGATAAGCGAGTGTTGGATAAGTGAGACTCTACTGTATAAAAAATATATTGGTATTAATACAGTAGAGTCTCACTTATCCAAGCTAAACGGGCCAGCAGAAGCTTGGATAAGCGAATATCTTGGATAATAAGGAGGGATTAAGGAAAAGCCTATTAAACATCAAATTAGGTTATGATTAGGAGCCCCCGGTGGCCAAGGGGATAAAAGCCTCGTGACTTGAAGGTTGGGTTGCTGACCTGAAAGCTGCCAGGTTCGAATCCCACCCGGGGAGAGTGCGGATGAGCTCCCTCTATCAGCTCCAGCTCTATGCGGGGACATGAGAGAAGCCTCCCACAAGGATGGTAAAACATCAAAACATCCGGGCGTCCTCTGGGCAACGTCCTTGCAGACGGCCAATTCTCTCACTCCAGAAGCAACTCCGGTTGCTCCTGACACGAAAAAACAAAAAACAAAAAGGTTATGATTTTACAAATGAAGCACCAAAACATCATGTAATACAACAAATTTGACAGAAAAAGTAGTTCATTACACATTCATGCTATGTGGCAATTACTGTTGTTACGAATTTAGCACCAAAATATCACGATATATTGAAAACATTGACTACAAAAATACATTGGATAATCCAGAACGTTAGATAAGTGAGTGTTGGATAAGTGAGACCATCCTGCTGGGAGGCTTCTCTCATGTCCCCGCAAGCTAGAGCTGACGGATGGGAGCTCACCCTGTCTCGCAAATTTGAATTGGCAACCTTCAGGTCAGCAGTTCAGCCGGCACAAAGGTTTAACCCATTGAGCCACCATGGCTCTGGATAATAATAATAGTAACATAACAACAACAATAATAATAGAAGAAACACATGCAGAAGAAATGCAGGGGAACAGACTAGAGAGGTTTGGGGAGAAGTCACCATGATTTATAGGAGTTGTAGGGACTGGGATGTATAGTTCACCTGCAATCTAAGAGCACTCTGGACCCCACCAATGATGGACCTGGAAGTCACTTGGCATACAAAATTCCCATGACCAAGAAAAAATACTGGAGGTCTTTGGGGAAAATTCACCTTGATTTCTAGGAGTTGTAGTTCACCTACATCCAGAACGCACTATGAACCCAAATGATGATGGATCTGGACCAAACTTGGCATGCAGACCCGATACGCCCACATTTGAATACTGGTGGGTTTTGAGGGGAATTGGCCTGGACATTTTGGAGTTGTAGGTCCTGGGATGTATAGTTCACCTGCAATCCATGATCACTGTGAACTCCATCAAAGATGGAATTGGACCAAATTTGGCACACAGAGGCCCCATGACCAGCAAGAAAATACTGGAGGTCTTTGGGGGAAATTCACCTTGATTTGGGGGAGTTGTAGTTCACCTACATCCAGAGAGCATTGTGAACCCAAACACCAATGGATCTGGACCAAACTTGGCAAGCAGACCCGATATGCCGAAATTTGATTCCTGGAGGGGTTAGGGTTAAGGTTAGGGAACTGACCTTCTTTTCTGGGAGTTGTAGTTCACCCACAACCAGTGGAACTGTGACCTCCACCAATGATGGCACACAGAAACCCCATGACTAACTCAACCTACTGGAGGGGTTTGAGGGGAATGACTCACCAGAGTGGGAGTTGTAGTTCACCCTACTGCCAGAGAGCACACTGAGCTCTATTACACAATATAATATTGTAATACAGTAGAGTCTCATTTATCCAACATAAATGGGCCAGCAGAATGTTGGATAAGCGCATATGTTGGATAATAAGGAGGCATTAAGGAAAAGCCTATTAAACATCAAATTAGGTTATGATTTTACAAATTAAGCACCAAAACATCATGTTATACAACAAATTTGATAGAAAAGGTAGTTCAATACGCAGTAATGCTTTGTAGTAATTACTGTATTTAGCACCAAAATATCACGATATATTGAAAACATTGACTACAAAAATGCGTTGGATAATCCAGAACGTTGGATAAGCGAGTGTTGGATAAGTGAGACTCTACTGTACTACAGTAGAGTCTCACTTATCCAACATTCACTTATCCAACATTCTGGATTATCCAATGCATTTTTGTAGTCAATGTTTTCAATATATCGTGATATTTTGGTGCTAAATTCATAAATACAGTAATTACTACATAGCATTACTGCATATTGAACTACTTTTTCTGTCAAATTTGTTGTATAACATGATGTTTTGGTGCTTAATTTGTAAAATCATAGCCTAATTTGATATTTAATAGGCTTTTTCTTAATCCCTCCTCATTATCCAAAATATTTGCTTATCCAACGTTCTTCCGGCCTGTTTATGTTGGATAAGTGAGACTCCACTGTATATCATTATATGTAATATTATTAGTAATATTACATTTAATATATAATATATAATTAACATTATTATATTATATTATTATTAGTATAATATTGTATTACATTATAATATTATTATCAATATTATAAGTATATATAATATATAATATATTTATACATTATTGTATATTATATATATATGTGTGTATGTAAAATTAGCATAGCGTGTTGCTATGCACAGGAGACAAGATGAATAATGTAATATATAATTCAATACTAATAAATAAATAATATATAAGAATAATTATAATATAACACAATATATAACACAATATATTTCACAATATATTATAATACATTATAAGCTATTAATAATACAGTATATAATACAATACTAATAAATAAATAACAATAATATCTAATATAATAATTCCAATATAAGTATATTACACAATACATTATAAGGTATTAATAATGTAATATATAATTCAATACTAATAAATAAATAATATGTAATAATAATTATAATATAATAATTATAATATAACACAATATGTTACAATATATTATGAGCTATTAATAATACAATATATAATACAATACTAATAAATAAATAATAATATATAATATAATAATTCCAATATAACTATTTTACACAATACATTATAAGGTATAAATAATGTAATATATAATTCAATACTAATAAATAAATAATATGTAATAATTATTATAATATAATAATTATAATATAACACAATATATTACAATGTATTATGAGCTATTAATAATACAATATATAATACAATACTAATAAATAAATAATAATATATAATATAATAATTCCAATATAACTATTTTACTCAAAACATTATAAAGTATTAATAAAGTAATATATAATTCAATACTAATAAATAAATAATATGTAATAATAATTATAATATAATAATTATAATATAACACAATATATTACAATATATTATGAGCTATTAATAATACAATATATAATACAATACTAATAAATAAATAATAATATATAATATAATAATTCCAATATAACTATTTTACTCAAAACATTATAAAGTATTAATAAAGTAATATATAATTCAATACTAATAAATAAATAATATGTAATAATAATTATAATATAATAATTATAATATAACACAATATATTACAATGTATTATGAGCTATTAATAATACAATATATAATACAATACTAATAAATAAATAATAATATATAATATAATAATTCCAATATAACTATTTTACTCAAAACATTATAAAGTATTAATAAAGTAATATATAATTCAATACTAATAAATAAATAATATGTAATAATAATTATAATATAATAATTATAATATAACACAATATATTACAATGTATTATGAGCTATTAATAATACAATATATAATACAATACTAATAAATAAATAATAATATATAATATAATAATTCCAATATAACTATTTTACTCAAAACATTATAAAGTATTAATAAAGTAATATATAATTCAATACTAATAAATAAATAATATGTAATAATAATTATAATATAATAATTATAATATAACACAATATATTACAATGTATTATGAGCTATTAATAATACAATATATAATACAATACTAATAAATAAATAATAATATATAATATAATATATATATAATATAATATATATATAATATATAACTATTTTGTTGTCGAAGGCTTTCATGGCCAGAATCACAGGGTTGTTGTATGTCTTTCGGGCTGTGTGGCCATGTTCCAGAAGCATTCTCTCCTGACGTTTCGCCCACATCTATGGCAGGCATCCTCAGAGGTTGTGAGGTATCCATACCTCACAACCTCTGAGGATGCCTGCCATAGATGTGGGCGAAACGTCAGGAGAGAATGCTTCTGGAACATGGCCACACAGCCCGAAAGACATACAACAACCCATATAACTATTTTACTCAAAACATTATAAAGTATTAATAAAGTAATATATAATTCAATACTAATAAATAAATAATATGTAATAATAATTGTAATATAACACAATACACAATATGCTACATCATATGCTATTATTAATACAATATATAATACAATACTAATAAATAAATAATAATCTATAATATAATAATCCTAATATAACTATATTACACAATCAAATATAATATTTTAACCTTACAACATGGAGCTCCGATGGGATGCATCCACACGATATAATAGATGCGCTTTGGTCCCACTTTAGCTGCCATGGTTCAATGTAGTATGCGATGCAGGGACGGCGGCACTCTGGCTTTTCAGGCTTTGGGACTTCCGCTCCCAGAATTCCTAATCATGGGCATAATCGGCTGAGGCTTCTGGGAATTGAAGTCCGGAAAAAGGCCTCGCCAGGGAGAGACAAATGACGCACCTCTTCGCCTGTCACCATGGCAACGCAACCCGTTTCACCCTATCAGAGGACGGCCTCGTTGGAGCCCCGCCTCCAAAAGGGGTGTGGCCGGTAAGTCGCCGGATGGAGGCCTTTCTGAGGAGAATGCTCCACCGGAAGTTGTCGCCACTTTGCTTTGCTTGGAAGCCCCAAAACTCGCCTTCGAGGTAATATCCTCCAAATAAATAATATATATTATATGTGTGTGAATAAGTATATGTGTGTTTAATATTAGTATACTATATCATAATATTTCAGTATTCTTATATTGTATTATTATTTTAGTATTACAGTATATATTATTATTTCAATGTTCTTATAGTTATTCTTATATTGTATTATTACATTATATTAAATGATAATTATTACATTATTATATTATATTTTATTATATTTAGTATTACAGTATATATAATTATTACATTGTTCTTATAGTTATTGTTATATTATTACATTATTATTATTATAATAAATGATAATTATTACATTATTATATTATATTTTATTATATTTAGTATTACAGTATATATTATTATTACATTGTTCTTATAGTTATTGTTATATTATTACATTATTATTATAATAAATGATAATTATTACATTATTATATTATATTTTATTATATTTAGTATTACAGTATATATTATTATTACATTGTTCTTATAGTTATTGTTATATTATTACATTATTATTATAATAAATGATAATTATTACATTATATTATATTTTATTATATTATTATTTTAGTATTACAGTATATATTATTATTACATTGTTCTTATAGTTAATGTTATATTATTACATTATTATTATAATAAATGATAATTATTACATTATATTATATTTTATTATATTATTATTTTAGTATTACAGTATATATTATTATTACATTGTTCTTATAGTTATTGTTATATTATTACATTATTATTATAATAAATGATAATTATTACATTATATTATATTTTATTATATTATTATTTTAGTATTACAGTATATATTATTATTACATTGTTCTTATAGTTAATGTTATATTATATTATTACATTATTATTATATTATATGATAATTATTACATTATTATATTATATTTTATATTATTTTAGTATTGAGGTATATATTATTATTACATTGTTCTTATAGTTATTGTTATATTGTATTTTATTATTATATTATTACATTATATTATTATTACATTATTATTATATTATATTATTATATTATTATTTTAGTATTACAGTATATATTATTATTACATTGTTCTTATAGTTAATTGTTATATTGTATTATAATTACATTATTATTATATTAGTATTATTACATTATTATATTATATTATTATATTATTATAGTATTACAGTATATATTATTACATTGTTCTTATAGTTATTGTTATATTATATTATTACACTCGCTGTGCCCGGCCATGCGTTGCAGTGGCGAAGTATGGTGGTATGGGAAATAAAGTATTGAGGTATTGGTGGTCGTTAAGGTAAAGGGTAAAGGTTTTCCCCTGACGGAGCTTAGCCTTCTAACTGGCAGCAATTGGATAAAAACAATTATTCCTCTCCCTCTAATTAGGACTTCATTTTTCTTTTCTTTTTGTTGTATGAACATAGAGGCATGGATGAGGGGTTGTGCTGCCAAGTTTAGTGTTTCTGGGATGTGAGGTTTTGTTGTTTTGTCCTAGGCTGAAATTTCATTACCCTTTTATATATATAGATTATTATTATATTATATGATAATTATTACATTATTATATTATATATTATTATATTATTATTTTAGTATTACAGTATATATTTTTACATTGTTCTTATAGTTATTGTTATATTATATTATATTATATTATTATTACATTATTATATTATATTATTATTTTAGTATTACAGTATATATTATTATTGCATTAATTGGAGCCCCCAGATGGCGTAGTGGACTAAGTGACTTGAAGGTTGGGTTGCTGACCTGAAAGCTGTCAGGTTCAAATCCCACCCAGGGAGAGCGCGGATGAGCTCCCTCTATCAGCTCCAGCTCCATGTGAGATCATGAGAGAAGCCTCCCACAAGGATGGTAAAAACATCAAAACATCCGGGCGTCCTCTGGGTAATGTCCTTGCAGATGGCCAATTCTCTCACTCCAGAAGCGACTCAAGTTGCTCCTGACACAAGAAAAAAAATTATTGCATTGTTCTTATAGTTATTATTATATTTTATTATATTATTATTTTAGTATTATTATATTATTATACTTACTAACTTGGATACCTGGCATTGCCCGGCCTGTTTCAAAAAGTCAATGTTTTAATTGTACTAAATGCATAAGGTTGTGAATTAACTACAACTCACATCATTCCAGGTTAACCCTGAGAAACTCCATCGGTACTTAAAGTTTGTGATGTTGGGCAAGTTTGCTCTGGATGCATCATCAGTGGGGTTTAGTATGCTTTCTGGCTGTGGATAAATTACAACTCCCACTATGGTGAACCATACTAACTAACTTGTGTTAGTTATGTGTGCCAAGTTTGGTCCAGGTCCATCATCGGTAGAGGCCACAGTTCCCCTGGTTGTGGGTAAACTACAACTCCCTCCAAAGACCTCTAGTATTTTTTGTTGTTGTCATGGGGTTTCTGTGTGCCAAGTTAGTTCCAGTTCCATCAGTGGTGGATTTCAGAGTGCCCTTAGATTGCAGGTGAACTATACATCCCAGTACCTACAACTCCTATAAATCATAGTGACTTCTCCCCAAACCTCTCTAGTCTGTTCAGTTGTTGATCAATTCCTCTGTTTGTTGTGTGCCATAGAAAAGAATAGGAAAGGGTTATGGGAGAGCCAGTGGGCGGGGTAATGCAAATTCCACACCAGTAAGGAACACTGTGATGTCTGTGGTGGATGAAAGAGAAAATCTAGGATGAAAGTGTCCCCGTAGGAAAGCCTTCACTTGGGTGGTGGGTAGGATGGTGTTTGTGGAGTACATTGGCAGGGCTCTTGGACATGTTCAAAGTGCTCACTATAACCTGCAATGTCATTGGAAGGAGGGCCATTGGTGGCTCCTCAGCACGGGGAGTTGTAGTTGTTGTGGAGGCGGGAGCCTTTCTGTGTAAATGGACACCCATGCCACATACACACATACAGATTTTCACTTTTATTATGCGTATAAATAGATTAAGTTTCCCCTGATGTTAGATCCAGTCGTGACCGACTCTGGGGGTTGGTGCTCATCTCCATTTCTAAGCCGAAGAGCCGGCATTGTCCGTAGACACCTCCAAGGTCATGTGGCCATTAGCATGACTGCATGGAGCGCCGTTACCTTCCCGCCGGAGCTGTAGCTATTGATCTACTCACATTTGCATGTTTTCGAACTGCTAGGTTGGCAGGAGCTGGGGTTAACAGCGGGTGCTCATTCCACTCCCGGGATTTGAACCTGGGACCTTTTGGTCCGCAAGTTCAGCAGCTCAGCGCTGTAACACACTGTGCCACCATGGGCCCCTTATAGATAGATTATTATTACAGTATTATTACATTATATTATATTTGTTGTTATATTATTATTTTAGTATTATATTATTATTATCTTATTATATTATAACTAGCTGTGCCCGGCCACGCGTTTCTGTGGCAAAGTATGGTGGTATGGGAAATAAAGTATTGAGGAATTGGCGGTAGTTAAGGTAAAGGGTAAAGGTTTTCTCCTGACATTAAGTCCAGTTGTGTCCGACTGCACACTGAAGTGGATTATATGGCAGTGTGGAGTCAAGATAATCCCGTTCAAAGCAGATAATATAAGATTATAAATGGGTACTATAGCTGTGTGGAAGGGCCTTGAGTCTACACTGCTATATAATCCAGTTCAAATCTGATAATCTGTATTTTATAAGCAGTGGGGAAGAGGCCTAAGTGAGGCCTAACTCTGCTTGTCCCCGGGGTGAATGGGCTGCTAGGAGACCAAGTGGGCGGAGCTTAGCCTTCTAACTGGCAGCAATTGGATGAAAGCAATTATTCCTCTCCCTCTAATTAGGACTTTATTTTTCTTTTCTTTTTGTTGTATGAACGTAGAGGCATGGATGAGGGGTTGTGCTGCCAAGTTTAGTGTTTCTAGGATGTGTAGTTTTGTTGTTTTGTCCTAGGCCGAAATTTCATTACCCTTTTATATATATAGATTATTGTTATTCCATTGTTATATTATTTTAGTATTTTATTTTTCTTATTAATGTACCTTTTGAAACCAGGAACAGGTATTCATTTTCATTTGTCAAATTTTGTTACGATAAACGATACCAGTACATGAAGCCTTGTGTCTCCGCTCTAGCGTTGTGCGAACGGCCGTTCCCATGTATGGAGATGTCACTGGTGGATCTGGGGAAGAGGTTGCTGGAAGCGGCCCGCAAAGGCCAAGATGACGAAGTCCGGACGCTGATGGCCAATGGAGCGCCTTTCACCACCGATTGGGTAGGTCCGGAAAAGGGAACCGTTGTGGCGAGGAAGAAAGGAAAGCAAGGGAGGGAAGGTTATCTGCTGAACAATAGAAATCCCTCCGACTGATTTTTATGATTTCCTCTTTTCTGTTGAAATTGTCCACATGCTTGAGGATTTCACTAGTTTCTTTGTATTGTCTGACATGGTGGTTGTGAGTGGTCCAGCATTTCCGTGTTCTCAGAAAATATGCTGTGTCCAGGTTGGTTCATCAGGTGCTCTGCTATGGCTGACTTCTCTGGTTGAACTACTCTGCAGTGCCTTTTGTGTTCTTTGATTCATTTTTGCGTTTGGTGGTCCCTATGTAGACCTGTTCACAGCTGCATGGTATACGGTAGACTCTTGCAGAGGTGAGAAGGATCCATCTTGTCCTTTGCTGAACGGAGCATTTGTTGGATTTTCTTAGTGGGTGTATAGATCATTTGTAGGTTGTGTTTCTTCTTCAGCTTCCCTATGCGGTCAATGCTCCCCTGGTAGGAACACTTTTCCTGTGGGTGCATCTTTGTCTTTACTCTTGTGGCTTGTTCTTGGTCTTGCAGCTCTTCTGAGAATAATAATAATAATAATAATAATAATAATAATAATAATAATAATAATAATAATAATAAGGTTTGGATCATTGATGTTACCATCCCAGGGGACAGTCGCATTGACGAAAAACAACAGGAAAAACTCAGCCGCTATCAGGACCTCAAGATTGAACTTCAAAGACTCTGGCAGAAACCAGTGCAGGTGGTCCCGGTGGTGATCGGCACACTGGGTGCCGTGCCAAAAGATCTCAGCCGGCATTTGGAAACAATAGACATTGACAAAATTACGATCTGCCAACTGCAAAAAGGCCACCCTGCTGGGATCTGCGCGCATCATCCAAAAATACATCACACAGTCCTAGACACTTGGGAAGTGTTCAACTTGTGATTTTTTGATACGAAATCCAGCATATCTATCTTGTTTGCTGTGTCATAATAAAATAATAATAATAAAAACAATAGAAACAATAGACATTGACAAAAATTACTATCTGCCAACTGCAAAAGGCCACCCTACAGAGATCTGCACGCATCATCCGAAAATACATCACACAGTCCTAGACACTTGGGAAGTGTTCGACTTGTGATTTTGTGATACGAAATCCAGCATATCTATCTAGTTTGCTGTGTCATAATAAAACAATAATAATAATCCGAAAATACATCACACAGTCCTAGACACTTGGGAAGTGTTCGACTTGTGATTTTGTGATACGAAATCCAGCATATCTATCTTGTTTGCTGTGTCATAATAAAATAATAATAATAATCCAAAAATACATCACACAGTCCTAGACACTTGGGAAGTGTTCGACTTGTGATTTTGTGATATGAAATCCAGCATATCTATCTTGTTTGCTATGTCATACAACGTCATTGTGTCAATAATAATAATAATAATAATAATAATAATATACTTTATTTATATTCCACTCTATCTCCCTGGTGGGAGATTACAGAAACATACATGGGAAACATTCGTGGCCGTTACACACTTAACAACAAAGACAGACAGTATATAGACAGAAGCAAGGCTTCCCACTTTTTTCATCTCTGGCATCTGGAGGCTGTGCTTGATTCAACCATGGCGAGAAGCTGTTCCTTTTTCCATTCCGAGGAGCATGTTGTCCATGGATATTTAATTGCTGGCAGGTTTTTCAGGAGTGCCTTTTACCTCCCCGCCAAAGCGGTACCTATTTATCTACTCACATTGCTGTTTTCGTACTGCTAAGTAAACAGAAGCTAGGGCTGATGGCGGGAGCTCACCCCGACCTGCAGCTCGAACTGCCAACCTTCTGGTTGACAAAATTTTCAGTAGCCACCCGATCGCTGAGATCTTCTGGGGAGGCCCTTCTCTCACTTCCACCCTCCTCACAACTAAGTTTGGTGGGGACTCTTGTCAGGGCCTTCTCGGCCGTGGCTCCCAGACTCTGGAACTCCCTCCCCAGGGAGATTAGCTTGGCTCCCTCTCTATCTATCTTCCTTCAGGAAACAACTGAAGACTTGGATGTTTCGGCAGGCCTTTGGAGATACAGTCATTAATTAATCAGCCCTAGAGGGTTTTTAATAATCTATCCTGTCCTCTTGACAGCTGGGCACATCGCCCCTTCACCTGGCCGCTCAGCACGGCCACTACTCCACAGCGGAGGTCCTGCTCCGGGCCGGAGTCAGCCGGGATGCGCGGACCAAGGTTGACCGGACGCCACTGCACATGGCAGCTGCTGATGGACACTCCCATATCGTCGAGCTCCTGATCCGGGTAAGCAAGACTCCTTTCAGGGCAGGACTGTGTGCTGCATGTTTTGAAGATAAGCTGCCTCTAATAATACCAAATGAAATACAACTCACAGCATCTTAATATTATCCTACAAATTATCCTATATATTATCCCAGAACGGTGCCGACGTCAACGCCAAGGACATGCTGAAGATGACGGCTTTGCACTGGGCCACGGAGCACAACCACCGGGATGTTGTCGCCCTGCTCCTCAAATACGGGGCCGACGTCCATGCCTTCAGCAAGTTCGACAAATCCGCCTTTGACATCGCTTTGGACAAGAACAACCCGGAGACCTTGCTGATGCTGCAGGTGAGGTGTTATAATAATAATAATAATAATAATAATAATAATAATAATAATAATAATAATAATACATCACACAGTCCTAGATACTTGGGAAGTGTTTGACTTGTGATTCTGTGATACGAAATCCAGCATATCGATCTTGTTTGCTGTGTCATAATAATAATAATAATAATAATAATAATAATAATAACAACAACACACAATAATAATAATAATAATAATACACCAGACATCACAGTTGTGGAAAAGAAAAAGGTTTGGATCATTGATGTTGCCATCCCAGGTGACAGTTGCATTGACGAAAAACAACAGGAAAAACTCCGCCGCTCTCAGGACCTCAAGACTGAACTTCAAAGACTCTGGCAGGAACCAGTGCAGGTGGTCCTGGTGGTGATCGGCACATTGGGCGCCGTGCCAAGAGATCTCAGCCGGCATTTGGAAACAATAGACATTGACAAAATTACGATCTGCCAACTGCAAAAGGTCACCTGACTTGGATCTGCACACATCATCCGAAAATACATCACACAGTCCTAGACACTTGGGAAGTGTTTGACTTGTGATTTTCTGATACGCAATCCAGCATATGTGTCTTGTTTGCTGTGACATAATAAAATACTACTACTACTACTAATAATAATAATAATAAATTATAATTATTGTTATATAATAATTATTGTTATTCTCTTCCTCAGGAGGCAATGCAGAACCAGGGGGCCACCAACCCGGAGAGGGCAAACCCGGTCCCGGGTTCCATGACAGTCAACCAGCCCTTTTTCCTGACTTCAGGGGAGGTGCTGAGTCTCTCCAGCCTCGTTTCCTCGGCAGACACCAAAACAACCTCAGGTAGGAATCCGTCGAGCTCAGCACGAGAGCATAGGACACCCCTCCCCTTCTGGGAAGTCTCCCTTAACCCCACTGCAATCCCGTCTCTCTTAATCGGCAGGAGATTCCTTTGTTTCGACTATGACGCTCCCAAACTCCACAACCTCGGTTCTTGCTGCCCTGGCAGCCATTGCAGAAGCCTCCGGGCCCCTTTCCAGCTCAAACAGAGCCCAAGGTAATAAGAAGGAAAGTATGCCATCACACCCAGGCACCTTTTAAAGCTTTAAGATGTGCTTCTTCCTTTGCCCAGGTGAACTGCGGGGGCCTTATTTAGAAGCTCTGGAAATCCCAGTAACCAAAGGCACTTCAAGTAGAACAATCAAACAAAATTTTATTTTCACAAAGTCCTTGACAGACTTGGCACATGTAATTAAGATTGCAAATATAAACAGTCAACTTATAAAACCTTGCAGATGTTCCTTTCTTACTTTTCCCTTTTAGTTGCTGGGTTAACTTCCACCAAAGGCGAAGAGATCCTGAGATCCTCTTTACCCTAGCCCTGAGCTGCTATCAAAAAGGTCTATAACTATCTAAGCTCAAAGCTAGTTTTTGATGCGAAGTTGGTAGGGCTTCTTCCAGCGGCAAAGAAATCCGGAGATGTTTTCTGCCCCAGTGCTAAGCTACTATTTGTAGAAAGAACAGGTCTTTCCCTATCTATGCTCGGCACTGGTTTTAAAGGCAAGTCAGTGCAGTAGAGTCTCGCTTATCCAACGTAAATGGGCCCGCAGAATGTTGGATAAGTGAATATGTTGGATAATAAGGAAAGGTTAAGGAAAAGCCTATTAAACATCAAATTAGGTTATGATTTTACAAATTATGCACCAAAACATTATGTTATACAACAAATTTGACAGAAAAAGTAGTTCAATACACAGTAATGCTATGTAGTAATTACTGTATTTACGAATTTAGCACCAAAATATCACGACGTATTGAAAACATTGACTACAAAAATGCGTTGGATAATCCAGAACGTTGGATAAGTGAGACTCTACTGTACTTTCATCACAGGTAATAATATTCTCTGCACAGAAAAGAATACTGCTCTCTGCACAGAAAATAATGATTTTGTGCATGGAAAGTATTGCTACTTTCTGCACAAAAAATAATAGGATTTTCTTCACAGAATATATTGATGCTTTATTTATTTTATTTATTTACAATATTTATATTCCGCCCTTCTCACCCCGAAAGGGACTCAGGGCGGATCACATTACAGATATAAGGCAAACATTCAGTGCCTTAACATAGAACAAAGACAAAGACAAACGCAGGCTCCGAGCTGGCCTCGAACTCATGACCTCTTGGTCAGAGTGATTTGTTGCAGCTGGCTGCTCACCAGCCTGCGCCACAGAGCGTAATATTACTTTCTGAGTCTGTCCTGATTGTTGCTAAAGTGTCGAGTTATTTTTTTGGGAATTGTTCTTGAGGGTTTGTCTTTGACTCTGGCAGTTGTTTCCGAAGAGGTGGTGGAGACGAGTGCCATGGAGCGCGGGGCCGGCGGCGGGGCCCAGCGGGTGATCACCATTGTGGCCGACGGGTCTTCGCTGGGCCACCTCCAGGCGGGGCTCCCCGGCCAGGGCCTTGGCCAGCCCTTCATCGTGACGATGCAGAACGGGCAGCAAGGTAAGCGGAGAAGATGTTATCTTCCAAGATATTTATTTCTTGTGTCAGAAGCAAGCCGAGGATACAAGTCTTGTGGTAATCTCTGAGCGGTTAGACTCAATTTCACCCTCTCTGGGGGAGATTCCACCAAAAAATCAGCAGAGTAGCAAAAGCAAAGCTTTCAAATGCAACAGTTACTTACACGGGGCGAGCAAGAGAAGCCTTTGTCTATTTAGGATTGCAATGGACTGCAGAGTCTCAGTAAAAGTTCAAAAAGTATTTATTCAGGTAAAAAAAATACAGAAAATGGGCCGAAACTAACAAAATGAAGTTCAACAGGGATAAATGCAAGATACTTCATTTCGGCAGAAAAAATGGAATGCAAAGATACAGAATGGGGGACGATGCCTGGCTCAACAGCAGTACGCGTGAAAAAGACCTTGGAGTCCTCGTGGACAACAAGTTAAACATGAGCCAACAATGTGATGCGGCTGCTAAGAAAGCCAATGGGATTCTGTCCTGCATCAATAGGGGAATAGCGTCTAAATCCAGGGAAGTCATGCTCCCCATGCTCTATTCTGCCTTGGTCAGACCACACCTGGAATCACACTGTGTCCAATTCTGGGCACCGCAGTTGAAGGGAGATGTCGACAAGCTGGAAAGCGTCCAGAGGAGGGCGACTAAAATGATCAAGGGTATGGAGAACAATCTCTATGAGGAGCGGCTTAAAGAACTGGGCATGTTTAGCCTGCAGAAGAGAAGGCTGAGAGGAGACATGATAGCCATGTACAAATACGTGAAGGGTATAGGGAGGAGGGAGCAAGCTTGTTTTCTGCTGCCCTGCAGACTAGGACACGGAACAATGGCTTCAAACTGCAGGAAAGGAGATTCCACCTGAACATCAGGAAGAACTTCCTCACTGTGGGAGCTGTTCAGCAGTGGACCTCTCTGCCCCGGACTGTGGTGGAGGCTCCTTCTTTGGAGGCTTTAAGCAGAGGCTGGATGGCCATCTGTCGGGGGTGCTTTGAATGCGATTTCCTGCTTCTTGGCCGAATGGGGTTGGACTGGATGGCCCATGAGGTCTCTTCCAACTCTACTATTCTATGATTCTATGAACAAACAGACATTTATATTTTTATTTATACAGAGAATAATATGCGAGGGGGGGGGAGATTCCTTTAAGCCCCAACTTCCACAACTTCTCCCATTTTTCTAATTCAGCATCATGCCCAGCAATGTGTTTTAAGCCTCTGTTTTCTCTCCTTCCTTCCCTCTGTCTGTTTCCAGTCCTTACTCTACCTGCTGGTCAGGTGGCAGAGGAAATGGTCATCATGGAACAGGATGAAAACCATCATGGACTCGAGGAAGAAGAGCCGCCCCTGAAGAGAATCAAAGTCGAACACGTTGTGGAGGACGCAGAGGAGAGCAAGGTAAGAGGCGGGGAGGGACTCCAAGGAAAAGTGTGGACATTGTCATATTATTCTGAGTCCTCTACATCGCTCTAAGACAGAATGTGGATCAAGTTTGACACAGACACAGATGTAAACATTTCTCTTATCACTCACTGTCACAGTTCCTATCACAGTTTATTATGGCAGGTCAACCATTTCAGTTCTCATTAGCAGGTTTTAATTGAAATTCAACAAGCAGGTCATTAATGGTTTAATCATTACAGGCCTTAATCTTCAGAATGGTGTCTAGAAAATTATTAGCTTTCATTCATTCATTCCTGTCATTCAGTTCATTCATATCCGAACATATAAAATCCACATTTATCAAATTTATTCATCATTACACTCCCTGGCTTTTAAAACATCCAGGCCGCACTGAAAAATACTACACCTCTCTCCTGCTCTCAGACTCCTGTTCTGCAATAACCTATGGTGTTGCCAGGTTCTGTGCAGCAGCAATTTCCATCAGACGGACGATGACTGACCCCACAGGGCCTGTAGCCAGAGCAATGTTATAACTGAAATACTGCAAATGCTCCCTCCATCCCCCTCCAGAGCCTCTTAGTGGGTCGATATTTACTATTAGCTGACCCTACTAATAGTCTGCTTTTAATTTGTTTTTATTATAGCATGTTTTTAACTTGATCGTTTATCTGACTTTTATGGGAACTGCGATTCCCCTTTTCGGGCACCTGTGCCCATTTCCATATATTCTGGTCATAAACCATAATAAATTGCTAATGCTTAAGTTTATTCATCATTTTGGGGGGCCCGGTGGTGCAGTAGGTTAAACCGCTGAGCTGCTGAACTTGCTGACCAAAATGTTGGCGGCTTGAATCTGGGGATTGGGGTGTGCTCCTGCTGTTAGCCCCAGCTTCTGCCAACCTAGCAGTTTGAAAACATGCAAGTGTGAATAGATCAATAGGCACCGCTCTGGCGGGAAAGTAACAGCGCTCCATGCAGTCATGCCAATGGCCACATGACCTTGGAGGTGTCTACGGACAACGCCAGCTCTTCGGCTTAGAAATGGAGATGAGCACCAACCCCCAGAGTCGGTCACGACTGGACTTAACATCAGGGGAAAACCTTTACTCTTTATCTGTACATCATTTTAATATGACTTGTTTATTTTAACTTTTTTGTTGTATGTTGTATTTATGTCTATGTGTTAAATGTCTTGATACGGCCGATGGGCTAATCAATAAAACGTGATGAGGTAATATAGCTATCTGTCAGGAGGGCTTTGATTGTATTTTTCCTCAATGGCAGGAGTTAGGATTGGATTTTCTTTTCTTTTTTTGGGGGGGGGGGGTCTTTTCCAACTCTAGGATTCTATGATAATGTATTTTTAACAGAGTGTGAATGGCTATCTGTTGGGAAGGCTTTGATTGTGCTTTTCCTGCCTGGCAGAATAAAGGTGGTTGGAAGGAATAGTCCTTCCAAATAGCACTCTATAAGGGTTGTTGTATGTTTTCCGGGCTGTCTGGCCATGTTCTAGAAGTATTCTCTCCTGACGTTTCACCCACATCTATGGCAGGCATCCTCAGAGGTGGTGAGGTATTGAGAAACTAAGCAAGGACGGTTAATATATATCTGTGGAAAGTCCAGGGTGAGAGAAGAACTCTTGTCAGTGGAAGCCAGTGTGAATGTTGTAGTTAATCACCTTGATTAGCATTGAATAGCTTCATCTCCTGGCTTCTTCCTGCCTGGCGGCATCCTTTGTTGAGAGTCGTTAGCTGCCCTTGGTTGATTCATGTCTGGAACTCCTCTGTTGTCAGAGTGTTGCTTCTTATTTACTTTTCTGAATTTTGAGTTTTTTAATACTGGTAGCCAGATTTTGTTCATATTCATGGTTTCCTCCTTTCTGTTGAAGTTGTCCACATGCTTGTGAATTTCAATGGCTTCTCTGTGTAGTCTGACATGATAGTTGTTGGAGTGGTCAAGCCCCCACTGTTAGCCCCAGCTTCTGCCAACCCAGAAGTTCGAAAACATGCAAATGAGATGAATAGGGACTGCTCTGGCGGGAAGGTAACGCCGCTCCATGCAGTCATCCCGCATGACCTTGGAGGAGTCTACGGACAACGCCGGCTCTTCGGCTTAGAAATGGAGATGAGCACCAACTCCCAGAGTCAGGGGAAAACCTTTACCCTTTACCCTAACTTCCACCAATTCCTCAATACTTTATTTCCCACACCACCATACTTCGCCACAGCAACGCGTGGCTGGGCACAGCTAGTATGTAATATATATCATATAATTAATATTATTATACGGTATTATTTTGTATTATATTGTATAACAGTATAATATTATTATCAATATTATATGTATATACAATATATTATATTATTTAAAATGATATAAAAATATTATATTATAAGACTGAGGGCGGGGGCCAGGTAAATGACCTTGGAGGGCCGCAACCGGCCCCCGGGCCTTAGTTTGGGGACCCCTGCTCTACTGTATATCTGTACATTAGATATCATTATTATCATTGCTGCTATTAACATACTAAATATCAACATTAAAAGGATAATAGCAGCAATATAATAATATATAAAAGGGTAATGAAATTTCGGCCTAGGACAAAACAACAAAACTACACATCCCAGAGACACTAAACTTGGCAGCACAACCCCCTCATCCATGCCTCTACGTTCATACAACAAAAAGAAAAGAAACTAAAGTCCTAATTAGAGGGAGAGGAATAATTGTTTTTATCCAATTGCTGCCAGTTAGAAGGCTAAGCTCCATCAGGGGAAAACCTTTACCCTTTACCTTAACAACTACTAATACTTCAATACTTTATTTCCCACAGTTAGTAATAATATATTATTATTGCTGCTACTAATTGTTATATAGGTGAGACTCTACTATATATATAAACCTTCCTTGCTGAGTTTCTCCATACCTCACAACCTCTGAGGATGCCTGCCATAGATATGGGCAAAACGTCAGGAGAGAATGCTTCTGGAACATGGCCATACAGCCTGGAAAACATACAACAACCCTGTGATCCTGGCCACGAAAGCCTTCGACAACACACAGCACTCTATAAGGATTTAGAAGAAAACGGATGTAAGGATTTCTGCTTTGACGTGTGCCTTGTTGCCTTGTTGCAAACACAACCGAGACGTGTGTGTTTGTTTTGTGTATTTGCCCACTGAGCATAGACCCATAGGTATGCCTCCTCAGTATTAGCACTTTAACGACTATGTTCGCTGGGTAATCTACCCCTCCCTGATGACCTCGACATATTTTGCACTTTGGCCCAGATCCGTGAATGCAACTCATGTTTTTAATACCTTTTTATGACTGTTTTTATCAATATTGTTGTTTTTATTGTTGACTGATGTTTTATTGCATTGTTTGCTTTTATATTGTTACTAGCTGTGCCCAGCCACGCGTTGCTGTGGCTTTTTGGATTTGTTTGTTGGCCAGGTGGATTAGCAGCAAACTCTCAAGCAACCAGAGACGACTCTCAGTTATCCGACATAGACCGCTCCCCACGGGTGCCGGTTAAATGAGAGTCAACTGTCATAGTATTAATACATACTCTCAAGCAACCAGAGATGACTCTGCATTATCCGGCATCGACCACTCCCCAAGGGTGCCGGTTAAATGAGTCGACTGACATAGCATTAATACAAACTCTCAAGCAACCAGAGATGACTCTCAGTTATCCGGCATCAATCACTCCCCTCGGGTGCCAGTTAAATGAGAGTCGACTGTCATAGCATTAATACAAACTCTCAAGCAACCAGAGATGAGTCTCTAATGTTCTGACCATTTCTAATTTAAACTAAACAGCGAAACTGAGGCCCTGGGCTGATTGGGTTGCTAGGAGACCAAGTGGGCGGAGCTTAGCCCTCTAACTGGTAGCTATTGGATAAAAACAATTATTCCTTTCCCTCTAATTAGGACTTCATTTTTCTTTTCTTTTTGTTGTATCAACCTAGAGGCGTGGATGATGGGTTGTATTGTCAAATTTCGAGGTTGGGGGGGGGCTGTAGTTTTGTTGTTTTGTCGGTCGCCGTGATGCCATCACTCTTTTATATATATAGATGTCCGGGCATGGCCCATGTAAGCCGCCCCGAGTCCCTTCGGGGAGATGGGGCGAGGTATAAGAATAAAGTTGTTATTATTATTATTATTTACGTTCTCCAGGGAAGCACGGAAAGGGCGCTCTTGCAGCAGCAGCTCCAGGAGGCCAACCAGAAAGCCCAGGAATACCGGAGCCGGCTGATGCGGAAGGAGCAGGAGGCGGAGAAGTACCGGCAGCGGCTGGAAGCCATGGCCTGCCCCCCGGACAGCGGGACGGAGACCTCGGCGGAGGACGGCGACGACGGGGACGGAGCCGGCAAGGAAACAATGGGCTCCGTCCTCGAAGGGGAGCTCCCCACCGACATCGGGGTCGAGACCGTCATCGTGTAGCCCTCGCGACAGCTTGTTTGAGACTCGTAAACAATGTACTGTATACAAAGGTCAATCCTCGCCTTTCCTTTCGAAACTGGGCTTTGATGCAACCGGAAATGCCTTCTCGTCATCGCTGTGCCATGACTCGGATATATATTCGGAGATATATTTTTCTAAAGCGTCGCTCGTAATCGCCACAAAGGAGAGACAGTTTTGTAGGACGACGTAGCAGGTTCTTCCTGGAGAATGGCGTTCTTACAGTTGTCCGAAGAGGAGAAAAGGGGGAGCAGGTCTGTCCCTACAATTACGGGGCTCAACAGAACCCCAAATGGTTTCCCGTCTTGCGGGGAAAGCAATAAAACCGACGTCGTTTTGGCGTCTTGACGCTCAGGGCTCCTTCTCCGCCACACTGCCTCTTGAAACCAGGCGAAGAGAGGCGAGAAACGGGAGGCGGTTCTGTGTTTTGAAAGAATTAATTTCCCTAGATAGAAAAAAGGTGAATTTCTTCTAATGTTGGGCATAGATGGGCCTTTGGGGCCTGAAGTTGTGAAAACAGGAGTACAAATGAGAACGAAGACTCCGGTATTACCGTAACTGGAACGTTTGGAACGACAGTCGAGGCGTTCCAAGTCGAGGCAGATCGACTCAGGAAATGCAAAAGTCGCCAATGAAAAGTCTGCAATGCAAGAAATTTGGAAATATCTGTACGCGTGCCGAACCCGTTTGGGTCTCCCTTCACCAATGGAGAAGAGCAAGCCTGAATGTAAATCCGGCAAGTCACAAAAAGTTATTATTATTATTATTATTATTATTATTACAAGTTTGACAGCTTTGCGTTATAACATTGGTGCCAGAGCCGCGAAAAACAGGGCAACCCTAACTTTTCCGAGAGATTTTTTGACTGTGTTGTAAAAAAACTACGCATTAGAGAGGAGGTACCTCCTCTCTACTGTATAGATATCTGTGACTTTTTGGATTTTGGAAAAAACTACGCATCCCAATTGGGCTTGGAAAAGTGCCTTTCCCTGTTCGGCTTCTCGTCCCGAAAGGTTGCTCTTCCTGGTCTTTTTTGTGCCGCAGATGTAACGGTACTACGTTTCCTCTTAATTAAGACATTAAGACATTAAGAGAGAGTTCTTGACCAAACTACACATCCCAAGGCTCCCCAGAGTGGATTCGTGGCCATTCAAAGTGGAATCGCACTGCTATCGTTGTATAGTGTTTACTAAGGTGGTCTCCAAAGGAAGCTATGCACAGACGTATCCCAAAAATGGACCGTTCTACCGAAGTGCGTTTTTTATATTGTCCTAAGCTTTATGTACAGGAGGAATCGGAGTGGGGAGAGTATATATTTGATATTTATCTTTGCATTTTAGGGTCCCATTTTTTGCCCCGAGAAAGTTTGGGTTACAAGGTGTACCGTTCACTTCCTCCTCCTTTTTTTGGTACCTACAATTTGGTTAATAAAATGCCAAAATAGTCATGCTTCTCGTTCCTCTTTCAAGCTTCTTTCGGGAATTTCCAACCAAAAAACACGCCCAAATTGGATTGAAATCTTTCTGGAATTTTCATGCAAAAAACACCCCCCCCCCCCAAATTACATTCAGATCTATCAAAGTACAGTAGAGTCTCACTTATCCAACACTTGCTTATCCAATGTTCTGGATTATCC
>NW_026943825.1:11986507-12076507 GCF_035594765.1 Anolis carolinensis | reverse complement strand
TTATGTATTATTTTATTATTTTTTATTACAATCAGACATGACTGGACTTAACGTCAGGGGAAACCTTTACCTTTTTTATTACCATCATATTATTGCAATTAATAATATTATTATTATATTTAATATAATTAATCATTATTATTTCTATGGTATTTATATCCCACTAATTACCACACTAAGTCATAAAGAGAGGCTGGTGATTTTTATTATTATTATTATTATTATTATTATTATTGACACAGAGTATGACATAGAAAACGAGATCTATATGCTAGATTTCGTATCACAAAATCACATCATCATCATTATTATTATTATTATTGACAAAAAAGCAGAGTATGACATAGCAAACAAGATATATCTGCTGGATTTTGTATCACAAAATCACATAATAATAATAATAATAATAATTATTATTATTATTATTATTATTATTACACAGTCCTAAAGGCTTAGGAAGTGTTTGACTTGTGATTTTGTGATATGATAATATAATATAATAATAATAATAATTTTAAAAAATCACACAGTCCTAAAGGCTTGGGAAGTGTTCAACTTGTGATTTTGTGATGTGAATAATAATAATAATAATAATAATAATAATAATAATAATAATAATAATGATAATAATACATCACACAGTCCTAAAGGCTTGGGAAGTGTTCGACTTGTGATTTTGTGATGTGATAAAATAATAATAATAATAATAATAATAATAATAATAATAATAATAATAATAATAATACATTACACAGTCTTAAACGCTTGGGAAGTGTTCGACTTGTGATATTGTGATATGATAATAATAATAATAATAATAATAATAATAATAATACATCACACAGTCCTAAAGGCTTGGGAAGTGTTCGACTTGTGATTTTGTGATGTGATAATAATAATAATAATAATAATAATAATAATAATAATAATAATAATAATACATTACACAGTCTTAAACGCTTGGGAAGTGTTCGACTTGTGATATTGTGATATGATAATAATAATAATAATAATAATGTCATATCACAAAATCACAAGTTGAACACTTCCCAAGCCTTTAGGACTGTGTGATGTATTATTATCATTCCTATGATTATTCCTATTATTATTATTATGGTATTTATGCACCACTTATTACCACACTTATTTATTTATCGTATCAGAAGTGAAACCGAGGGTACAGTTGTAATGTATCTAGAAACAAAAATAAAGTTAAAAACTTGGCATTGTACTAAATGTCTCTGCCCAGGAAGGAATTTCTCATCCGGCGTCAGCCACTGATTGAGGTTCTGGGTTTTAGCCTGCCACTTTTGGACTCTTGCTTGCTGATGTGTTTCGACGAGTATATCTGTAGATGTTAGAAAACTATTTCTTGATTTACTGTAATAATAATAATATGTATAGCATTTGTACAGCTGCCCCCGGTGGTGCAGCAGGTTAAACCGCTGAGCTGTCGATGGTTCGAATCCAGGGAGTAGGGTGAGCTCCTGCTGTTAGCCCCAGCTTCTGCCAACCTAGCAGTTCAAAAACATGCCAATGTGAGTAGATCAATAGGTACCGCTCCGGAGGGAAGGTGACAGCGCTCCATGCAGTCATGCCAGTGGAGGTGTGTAAGGGCAATGCCGGCTCTTCAGCTTAGAAATGGAGATGTGAACACTGGTGGAGTTTGGGAAAATCAGACCTTGACATTTGGGAGTTGTAGTTGCTGGGATTTATTAGTTTGCCTTCCAAGGAACTCCATTGTCCAACTTTCCATTCATTCTTCCGCAGCTGCCTTTTCCTGCCAGAAATCTATGAATGGGAAACTGGGATTTTTCCAGCTGGCACTACCTTTCCTTTTTGCAGCTGTAACCAATGCGACCCCGATCCTTCCTATTATTATTGCACCGAATATATATTTTGCGAACGTTGTATTTTGCCGCATTGTCCCCGGCCTTTATGTGTTTGCACTAAACCGGATGGAGACCCTATTTTAATAACAAATAATAAAATAATATATATAATCATATATAAGAATATAGAGATCGACCGATATATTTATATATATATATATATATATATATTTGGTTAGTTTAATAATAATAATAATATATATATATAAAATAATATATATAATCATATATAAGAATATAGAGGTCGATCGATATATTATTATATATTACAGTATATATATTTTTTCGGTTAGTTTTATAATAATAATAATAATAATATAATAATAATTAATAATATATATAAAATAATATATATAATCATATATAAGAATATAGAGGTCGATCGATATATTATTATATATTACAGTATATATATTTTTTCGGTTAGTTTTATAATAATAATAATAATATAATAATTAATAATATATATAAAATAATATATATAATCATATATAAGAATATAGAGGTCGATCGATATATTATTATATATTACAGTATATATATTTTTCGGTTAGTTTCATAATAATAATATAATAATTAATAATATATATATAATAATATATATAATCATATATAAGAATATAGAGGTCGATCGATATATTATTATATATTACAGTATATATATTTTTTCGGTTAGTTTTATAATAATAATAATAATATAATAATTAATAATATATATAAAATAATATATATAATCATATATAAGAATATAGAGGTTGATCGATATATTATTATATATTACAGTATATATATTTTTCGGTTAGTTTCATAATAATAATAATATAATAATTAATAATATATATATATAATAATATATATAATCATATATAAGAATATAGAGATCGATCGATATATTATTATATATTTTATTTTTTTTCCGGTTAGTTTTATAAGTTCACTACCAGTGCCCGGGTTATTAGAAAACAGCATTATTTGTTTTGGGATGTTACGTAATAATACTTAAGTTTGGTCCAGATCCGTCGTTGGGTTTAGTGCTCTCTGGATTACAACTCCCAAAACCAAGGTCCATTCCTTTAAATCCCTGCAATATGTTCAGTCGGTCAAGGGGCTTCTCTGTGCCGTATTTGATCCCAATCCATTGTTGGTGGGAGTCACAGTTTCTCTGGATGCAGGTGAACTATAAATCCCAAAACTGCATTGACTCCCCCATGTAGACGCACAATGGGCCTGAACTCCCATCTCCGTATTGGGCCCAATCTAATTACATCCTGAAATCCGTCCTCCGCTTGAGGGCCATTCGGAGACCGGTTAAATATTAAAAAGGGATTTGCGGTTCTTAATTAAAAAATGTCTCAACCGCAGGCTCAGCAACGATGTGCCGACACTTCAAATAAAGTTTCTCCTTCCTTATAGTTGTTCAGTAATGGCAAGGAAATTATATATTTAAACCAAATAAATCCCATTGGAAGAAAAATCCTTTAGTGCAAACGTGCCAACGAACTCGTCCTTCAGGAGCTATTATTATTATTATTATTATTATTATTATTATTATTATTATTTAGTGCAAAAGTGCCAACCGACTAGTCATTCAGGAGTAATTTGAGAAACTGCATTATATTATTATTATTATTGTTATTATTTAGTGCAAAAGTGCTAATGGACTAGTTGTTCAGGAGCAATTTGAGAAACTGCATTATATTATTATTATTATTATTATTATTATTATTATTATTTAGTGCAAAAGTGCCAACCGACTAGTTGTTCAGGAGTAATTTGAGAAACTGCATTATATTATTATTATTATTATTATTTAGTGGAAAAGTGCCAACGGACTAGTTGTTCAGGAGCAATTTGAGAAACTGCATTATATTATTATTATTATTATTATTATTATTATTATTATTATTATTATTTAGTGCAAAAGTGCCAACCGACTAGTCATTCAGGAGTAATTTGAGAAACTGCATCATATTATTATTATTATTATTATTATTATTATTATTATTATTTAGTGCAAAAGTGCCAACGGACTAGTTGTTCAGGAGCAATTTGAGAAACTGCATTATATTATTATTATTATTATTATTATTATTATTAAGTGCAAAAGTGCCAACGGACTAGTCGTTCAGGAGTAATTTGAGAAACTGCATTATATTATTATTATTATTATTATTATTATTAAATGCAAAAGTGCCAACGGACTAGTTGTTCAGGAGTAATTTGAGAAACTGCATTATATTATTATTATTATTATTATTATTTAGTGGAAAAGTGCCAACGGACTAGTCGTTCAGGAGTAATTTGAGAAACTGCATATTATTATAATAATAATTATTATTATTTAGTGCAAAAGTGCCAACGGACTAGTTGTTCAGGAGCAATTTGAGAAACTGCATTATATTATTATTATTATTATTATTATGTGCAAAAGTGCCAACCGACTAGTCATTCAGGAGTAATTTGAGAAACTGCATTATATTATTATTATTATTATTATTATTATTATTATTATTATTATTATTATTTAGTGCAAAAGTGCCAACGGACTAGTTGTTCAGGTGCAATTTGAGAAACTGTATTATATTATTATAACACTTAATAATTATAATTATTCGTTCAGGTGCAATTTGAGAAACTGTATTATATTATTATAACACTTAATAATTATAATTATAATTATTAAGTGCAAAAGTGCCAACCGACTAGTCGTTCAGGAGTAATTTGAGAAACTGCATATTCTTATTATTTTTATTATTATTTAGTGCAAACGTGCCAACTGACTAGTTGTTCAGGAGGAATTTGAGAAACTGCATTATATTATTATTATTATTATTATTATTATTATTATTATTATTATTATTATGTGCAAAAGTGCCAACAAACTAGTCGTTTAGGAGCAATTTGAGAAACTGCATTATATTATATTATTATTAAGTCCAAAAGTGCCAACCGACTAGTCATTCAGGAGTAATTTGAGAAACTGCATTATATTATTATTAGGATTATTATTATTATGTGCAAAAGTGTCAACGGACTAGTCGTTCAGGAGTAATTTGAGAAACTGCATTATTATTATTATTATTATTATTATTATTATTATTAAGTGCCAAAGTGCCAACCGACTAGTCGTTCAGGAGCAATTTCTGAAACTGCATTGTATTATTATTATTATTATTATTATTATTATTATTATTATTATTATTATTATTATTTAGTGCAACGGACTAGTCGTAAAGTCTTAGACTAAAATGAATGTTTACATGCTTTGTCTGCAGTTAATAATAATAATAGTAATAATAGTAATAATAATAATAATAATAATAATATTTGTGTATGTGTCAGGAGCGATTTGAGAAACTGCATTATATAATAATAATAATTATTATTATTATTATTATTATTTAGTGCAAAAGTGCCAACAGACTAGTCGTAAAGTCTTAAGACTAAAAGGAATGTTTACATGCTTTGTCTGCAGTTAATAATATTTATGTGTGTGTCAGGAGCGATTTGAGAAACTGCATTATATTATATAATATAATATAATAATAATAATAATATATTTATTATTTAGTGCAAAAGTGCCAATGGACTAGGTGCAAAGTCTTAGACTAAAAGGAATGTTTACATGCTTTGTCTGCAGATAATAATAATAATAATAATAATAATAATAATAATAATAATAATAATATTTGTGTGTGTCAGGAGCGATTTGAGAAACTGCATTATATTATAATATAATAATAGTAACCTTAGCGGAAGTGTCTCCGAATCCCATGGGAACGTGGGCACGAAAGACAAGAAACCGAGCAAATAAAGAGGCCTTTTCTTTCTCCGAGACACAAAGAGGCGATCTCTATATTTCAAGCGCCGAGTTCGAAACAGGCCAGAGGTCCATTGGCGGCGTGGATCCTACACAGTAGGATTCGAACCTCCCTCTGATACGAAGTTAGACAAGGAAAATATACAACAGAGGTTTATACATTTATGTACATTTCGTATTTTGTTTTAAAAAAGGAAGAAGTTGGAGAAGCCCGTCCGAAGCCCCCGTCTCCTTGGCCTCCCCTTTGCATTCTTTTTCTCTCTGTGCAAATGGATCCAAATTGGAAATTCAGAATTATTGGGTGGAAATGCATCCCCTTGGGGTGGAAATGCAGCATTTTATGGGAGGAAATGCATGCTTTTTGGGTGGAAATGCATCTGTTTTGGGTGGGAATGCATCTTTTCAGAGTGGAAATGCATCTTTTTAGGGTAGAAATGCATGATTTTATGCTGGAAATGCATCCTTGTAGAGTGGAAATGCATCTTTTTAGGGCGGAAAGCGTAATTTTATGGGCAAATGCAGGCTTTTATGGTGGAAATGCATCCTTTTATGGGATAAATGCATGCCTTTTGGGTGGAAATGCACCTTTTCAGAGTGGAAATGCATCTTTTTTGGGAGAAATGCATGATTTTATGGGCAAATGCATGCTTTTACGGTGGAAATGCATCATTTTAAGGGATAAATGCGTTCATTTTTGGACGGAAATGCACCCTTTTAGGGTGGAAATGCATCTTTTCAGAGTGGAATTGCATCTTTTAAGGGTAGAAATGCATGATTTTATGGTGGAAATGCATCCTTGTAGAGTGGAAATTCATCTTTTTAGGGTGGAAATTCATCATTTTATGGGCAAATGCATGCCTTTTGGGTGGAAATGCATCCTTTTAGGGTGGAAAAACATTATTTTATGGGATAAATGCATGTCTTTTGGGTGGAAATACATTCTTTTAGAGTGAAAAGCGTCATTTTATGGGCAGATGCATGCTTTTTCGGTAGAAATGCATCCTTTTCGGATGGAATTTCATCACTTTATGGGCAGATGCATGCTTTTAGGGTGGAAATGCATCATTTTAAGGGATAAATGTGTTCATTTTTGGATGGAAATGCATCCTTTTAGGGTGGAAATGCATCATTTTAAGGGATAAATGTGTTCATTTTTGGATGGAAATGCATCCTTTTAGGGTGGAAATGCATCTTTTCAGAATGGAAATTCATCTTTTTAGGATGGAAATGCGTCATTTATGGGCAAAGGCATGCTTTTAGGGTGGAAAGGCATCCTTTTATGGGATAAATGCAATCATTTTTGGGTGGAAATGTGTCATTTTATAGGCAAATGCATGCTTTTGGGGTAGAAATGTACCCTTTTTGGGTGGAAATGGGTCATTTTATGGGGGAAATGCATGCTTTTTTGTGTGGAAATGCATCCTTTTATGGGGGAAATGCATGCATCTAGAGTGAAAATGCACCCTTTAGGGGTGGAAATGCACCCTTTTTGGGTAGAAATGCATCCTTTTCTGGGGGAAATTCATCCTTTTGCATGGAAATGCATCCTTTTTGGGTGGAAATGCATCCTTTTATGGGGGAAATTCATCCTTTTGCATGGAAATGCATCCTTTTTGGGTGGAAATGCATCCTTTTATGGGGAAATGCATGCATCTAAGGTGAAAATGCACCCTTTTTGGGTGGAAATGCATCCTTTTTGGGTGGAAATGCATCCTTTTTGGGTGGAAATGCATCCTTTTTGGGTGGAAATGCATCATTTTAGGTGGAAATATATCCTTTTGGGGTGAAAATGCATCCTTTTGGGATGGAAATGGGTCATTTTTATGGGGCAGAATGGATCACTTTGGGGTGGAAATGCATCCTCTTAGGATGGAAATGGATAATTGTATAGAGGAAGGATCATTTTTGTGGGGAAAACAGGTCTTTTTATAGTGGAAATGGATGATGTTATGGTGGAAAGGCATCCTGTCATGGTGGAAACGGGTCCTTTTTATGGGGAGAATTGACCCATTTCCCTGTGGAAACGTCTCCGTGTCTGGTGGAAATGGATCCTGAGAGCATTGTTGGAGTGGGACTGGTTTGGACGGGAAGCAAGGGACAAATCCCAGTCTCGAGAGAGAGAGAAAGAAAGAGCAAATGGACAGAATTGGGGATTTGCCTTTTGGAGACCGATTCCACACTAAATTCCCCAAAATAACGGGGAAGATCCGGAAACCGGCGAGCGAGCAAAGAGCCCAAAGTGTCCGAAAGGCTCCGTTCTTGTCCAGTCCGGGAAGCCGAAGACAGGATCTGGAGAGAGACGTGGTTTCCCGTCTCCGTTCCCCGATAGGAAACCGACAACTTGATGCAAGTGGTCAGGAGAGAGTCCCAAAGACACCGGGAGAAAGTCAAGAACCGGATTCACATTTTCCCACAGCGGAGGCGAAAGGCAGAGAGAAAGTGCTACATTGGTGTGGGTCTCGGGGGTCCTGGTGCTCCTTCATCCGGACCCCAAATACTAACATCAATCACCCCAAAAGACCCACGCTTGACATTCCGTATTAATTCTTTACCCATTCCGGCTCCATGTTTTCTAAGATACCATCGCCATACATATATAAACACAAGACTATATTGATTCCGCTCCAAAGCTGGGTTCTTAACCACGTTCATTCCGGCTCTGCGTTTGGAAAAGATGCCTTATCCACATATACGAGGACTATCCAGAAAGTAGATTACGTTTCGGAATTAAAAATGAACAAAGTCTAGGAGAAAACATTTACCATATGCAGTTGAAAGCCAGACCCAAATACCACTTCTCAACATAGTCCCCATTGAAATCTAGGCACTTCTCATAGCGATGAATAAGCTTGGCAACTCCTTCCCCACAAAACTCTGCCGCTTGCGTCCTCAAAAAGGACAGGAGAAAACAATTTACCATATGCAGTTGAAAGCCAGACCCAAATACCACTTCTCGACATAGTCGCCATTCAAATCTAGGCACTTATCATAGCGATGAATGAGTCTGGCAACTCCTTCCCCACAAAACTCTGCCGCTTGCGTCCTCAACCAGCCTGTCTCCCCCTTTCCACAGCTGCGCATTGTTGACAAAATGCTGCGTCCACTTCTCAACATAGTCGCAATTCAAATCTAGGCACTTATCATAGCAATGAATGAGTCTGGCAATTCCTTCCCCACAAAACTCTGCCGCTTGCATCCTCAAAAAGTCTAGGAGAAAACATTTACCATATGCAGTTGAAAGCCAGACCCAAATACCACTTCTCAAAATAGTCCCCATTGAAATCTAGGCACTTCTCATAGCGATAAAAGAGTTTGGGAAGTCCTTCCCCACCAAACTTTGCGGCTTGGCATGCTTGGCATGTGCATGCGCTCAACTTTCCCCCACGCTCGTCCTGGATCGCTCTTCTGTTTTGCAAATGCTTGCGATGAAGGATATGGTGACCATATGGCGATCCAGGACGAGCATGCACATGCGCAGCTGCTGGAAAAGTTGAAGACGCAAGCCAAGCAGCAGGGTTTTGTGGGGAAGGAGTTGCAAAGCTCATTCATCGCTATGGTAAGTGCCTAGATTTGAATGGCGACTATGTTGAGAAGTGGTATTTGGGTCTGGCTTTCAACTGCATATGGTAAATGATTTCTCCTATACTTTTTGAGGATGCAAGCAGCAGAGTTTTGTGGGGAAGGAGCTGCCAAGCTCATTCATCGCTATGAGAAGTGCCTAGATTTTAAATGGCGACTATGTTGAGAAGTGGTATTTGGGTCTGGCTTTCAACTGTATATGGTAAATGTTTTCTCCTATACTTTTTGAGGACGCAAGCGGCAGAGTTTTGTGGGGAAAGAGTTGCAAAGCTCATTCATCACTATGGTAAGTGCCTAGATTTCAATGAGGACTATGTTGAGAAGTGGTATTTGGGTCTGGCTTTCAACTGCATATGGTAAATGTTTTCTCCTATACTTTTTGAGGACGCAAGCGGCAGAGTTTTGTGGGGAAGGAGTTGCCAAGCTCATTCATCGCTATGTTAAGTGCCCAGATTAGAATGGCGACTATGTTGAGAAGTGGTATTTGTGTCTGGCTTTCAACTGCGTATGTTTTCTGGTAAATGTTTTCTCCTATACTTTGTTCATTTTTAATTCCAAAACATAATCTACTTTCTGGATAGCCCTCGTATATATGAACGAGACACTTCTGATACCTCTCCAAAGCCCACCTTCGGAGCCAGCAGCCTCTCTTCCCGGAAAAAGGAAAAACATCGCGACTGGAGATCCCAGCAAACAAATGGGATCCAAAATGATCCAATGACAATTCTACTTTTGTAGGAAATTGAGAATGGGAAGAAAACGTCATCTTTGCAACAGCAGCCTAATGCAGTTGCCGGCTTTTAAGGTGGGCTTAACTGAATTAATTTAGAGGGTTCAAAGCCAAATTTCGGTGCATTTGCCTTCCCAAGAAGCATATTGAGACGCTCCAACGGAGACTAAAAGTGGGCCTACTTTGGGGACCTTTCCCATAGATTTTGGCTGAAATATTCGAGAAACACCGGGAAGATGCCCCGTTGTATTTGCCGACACGCTTTCCTACCCAAACACAATTCTAATATCAATTCTGGAAGGACGATAATAATTCAAGACCCGGAGAGACAAACACCTGTCCGATTTTGCCCAGAAACGCTTCTATTCTCAAGTTATTGTGATAGAGGTTTCTAGTCCTCGTGGATAAAGTAAAGGGCACTGTAAACAAAGCAAAACGTGACCCGATGTTGAAGCCGGCCTCCTTATGAATGAGTTTGGCAACTCCTTCCCCACAAAACTCTGCCGCTTGCGTCCTCAAAAAGTCTAGGAGAAAACATTTACCATTCTCCTCTATTTCCGTCATTCATCTAGACCATATTTGGGCCCGAGAAACGACTTCCGGAATCGGGTGGGAAACGACGGAGGAAGAAAATATCCGCTGCCAACAGCTTGGACGGCGGCTTTGGGAAAGGCTACGCGGCCACATTCGCTCGCTAAAAAACCAGGTTATTCTCCTCTATTTTTGTCATTCATCTAGACCATATTTGAGATTTCCGGAATCGGGTGGGAAACAGCGGAGGAAGAAAATATCTGCTGCCGACAGCTCGACGGATGGCGGCATTGGGAAAGGCTACGCGGCCACATTCGCTCGCTAAAAACCCGGGTTATTCTCCTCTACTTCCGTCATTCTTGTCGACCATATTTGGGCCCGAGAAACTATTTCCGGAATTGGGTGGGAAACAGTGGAGGAAGAAAATATCCGCTCGGCGGACGGCGGCATTGGGAAAGGCTACGCGGCCACATTCGCTCGCTAAAAAAACGGCACTGGAAGGTCGGATACGTCCCGCGCGTGGCTCCGGATAGAAAAGCTTCCGTTTGCATATCGTGGTTTTGGGCTGAGGCCGTTTGACGGCCGAGGATTGCATACTCCGGCGTGGACAGGAACCTGCCCGTAACTGGAGGCGGCCTGTTGACACTTCCCCGTCTTGCACGTGTGCCCGTTTCTGTCTCGCAAGGCACATCTGTATGCGATCTCCCCGCCTTCGCGGCGAATTTGCGGCAAGTCTGAAGACGCGACAAACCCGCTCAGTAATTGAACGGCACGGAGGATTGAGTGCCCGGCGGAGACGACGGCGACGGCATGAAGAGCGGCTGCGAGGGCTTCATCATGGATACCGAGCGCCGCATGCCCAGGACGGGGTCTCCGTATCCGTGCTGCCGGGAGAGGAAGAGCGTGTGGGGCAACGAGGTGCCCGTGGAGTGCATCCGCGTCAGCAGCGGCGGGGGCGGCCTCACCGCTTGGCTCAAGCTGTGGTGCCGGGCGATCATCCCCCCGCCGCCGCCGGCGTTGACCATCTTGGGCACCCCGCAGAGCGAGTGTCTGTGTGCCGGGTGCCGCCCCGCTTTGTCCGGAGGCGGAGGCGGGTCGGGCGGCACGTCGAGCCTCCGCGGCAAACTATCCCGCGGCAGCGTGGAGGAGCTGTAATACGGGGCACTCTCGACGTCGGGGATCTTGGGCTGGACCCGGTTGGCGAAGGAGACCGCGGCCGCGTTGGGGAAGTGGACCACCCGGGGGTTGTGGCCGTTATGGCCGTTGGCCTCATGGAGGTGCTTGAGGAGCTCCTCCAAGGTGGTGACCTCCATCCCTTTGGGCAGGAAGCACTGCGAGTGGCGCACCAGCACCCGCTCCGAGTTGGGGATCTTCTTCTCGTCCTGGTAGCCCAAGAACGGTGCCTCGTAGCCGTGCGCCGGCGGCGGGTAGGAGAAGGCAGGCGGGGTGAAGAAGGAGGAGGGCTTGCCTTGGCTCTCCTTGGCGTTGTTGAAGTTCTGGTTCTTCTCCCACTGGTTGCGGATGGCCTTCATGTTCTTCATGGGCAGCTCCGGCGTGGACTCGGGCGTGGGCAAGGCGGACAGCTCCGGGTGGTGGTCCTTCAGGGCCGCCTTGGCCCCCGGATCCTTCTCGCTGGGCAGCAGCGTGGTGTAGAGCTTGGTGCCGCCCCCGTCCGCCAGGTCCTCCTTGCCCGGGGTCTCCAGGAGCCCGTTCATCTTGGCCAGGCTCCGCAGGGAGAGCGGGCGCTGGGCGCTGCCGGTGCCGCCACCACCGCCACCACTTTCGGGGTCCTTCCCGGAGTGCTTGGCCTTCTGGAAGCTGTGGCTGCAATAGCAGGAGACCAGCAGGGCCGAGAGGAAGGCGCCCAGGACGAAGGCCACGAAGACGCAGCCGATCAGGAAGGTGAAGTGGACCGTCTGGAGGCCGTCCCGCCCGTCCGGGTCTTGCCGCACTCCTAGCGTGGAAAAGGCAGGAGAGAATTAGGAGCCGAGACATACACCTCCCTCCTCCCCATGGACTCCCAGACCAGTGGGCAGGATAATCCGCTCTGGGTTTTGGTCCGAACAGTAGTGGTGCCACACAATTTATCTCCCGTGGGGAGATGGTGGCGGGCTGTGGCGCAGGCTGTTGAGCAGCCTGCTGCAATAAATCACTCTGACCATGAGGTCATGAGTTCGAGGCCAGCCCGTGGCGGGGTGAGCACCCGTCAATTAAAAATAAAAAATAGCCCCTGAAAGATAGTTGCATCTATCAAGTAGGAAATAAGGTACCACTTATAAAAAAAGTGGGGAGGCAAATTTAACTAATTTGCGATGTTGGAATGAGGAAGTGCCGTCAGAGTGGATGGATGATGAAGCAGCTGCTCCCCCCTGTGGCCAGAATTGAACATCCAACATGTTGGATAAGCGAACATGTTGCGGAGGAGTCAAGGCTCAGGGGGACACGTGGCCTTTGCGTTCATTGCCTTTCATTCCCTCCATGGAGCGCAGTGGTTCCCCCTTTCCAGAAGAAATACTACGCAGCGCCCCCTGGATGGGGGCGTGGCTTAGAGGGGTGGGCGTGGCTCCTGCTCAAGAGGGCGGGGCTGAGCCACTCCCCTAGTCCAAGATGCAGGGCTGGGAGGGGGAGGGGGGCGGGGCCACAAATGGGCGGCCAGGACTGGGATGGGCGGAGTTACGAGCTCTGAGGCAGGGCTGAGCTTCTATCCCTGTCCTGGACACAGGGGACGGGGCCTCTTCACAAGTGCCTGACGGGGTTGAACCTCAATACCCCTCCCCCGTGTTCTAACAAGAGCCTCATGGGAGGTATATAGAGGCCTCGCCCCCACCCCTAGCCCTGCTCTTCAATCCTAAAAGGCCTCTCAGGAGAGGTAGAGGCTCAGCCCTGTGTCAGGCTCTTGGAAGAAGGCCCCGCCCCCTTCCTTAGCTCCGCCCTCTGTGTCCCAACAAGAGCCTCAGGAGAGGTATAGATGCTCAGCCCTGTGTCAGGCTCTTGGAAGAAGGCCCCGCCCCTTCCGTAGCTCCGCCCTCTGTGTCCCAACAAGAGCCTCAGGAGAGGTATAGATGCTCAGCCCTGTGTCAGGCTCTTGGAAGAAGGCCCCGCCCCCTTCCTTAGCTCCGCCCTCTGTGTCCCAACAAGAGCCTCAGGAGAGGTATAGATGCTCAGCCCTGTGTCAGGCTCTTGGAAGAAGGCCCCGCCCCCTTCCTTAGCTCCGCCCTCTGTGTCCCAACAAGAGCCTCAGGAGAGGTATAGATGCTTAGCCCTGTGTCAGGCTCTTGGAAGAAGGCCCCGCCCCCTTCCTTAGCTCCGCCCTCTGTGTCCCAACAAGAGCCTCAGGAGAGGTATAGATACTCAGCCCTGTCTCAGGCTCTTGGAAGGAGGCCCCGCCCCTTTCTGTAGCTCCGCCCTCTGTGTCCCAACAAGAGCCTCAGGAGAGGTATAGATGCTCAGCCCTGTCTCAGGCTCTTGGAAGGAGGCCCCGCCCCCTTCCGTAGCTCCGCCCTCTGTGTCCCAACAAGAGCCTCAGGAGAGGTATAGATGCTCAGCCCTGTCTCAGGCTCTTGGAAGGAGGCCCCGCCCCCTTCCGTAGCTCCGCCCTCTGTGTCCCAACAAGAGCCTCAGGAGAGGTATAGATGCTCAGCCCTGTCTCAGGCTCTTGGAAGAAGGCCCCGCCCCCTTCCGTAGCTCCGCCCTCTGTGTCCCAACAAGAGCCTCAGGAGAGGTATAGATGCTCAGCCCTGTCTCAGGCTCTTGGAAGAAGGCCCCGCCCCCTTCCTTAGCTCCGCCCTCTGTGTCCCAACAAGAGCCTCAGGAGAGGTATAGATGCTCAGCCCTGTCTCAGGCTCTTGGAAGAAGGCCCCGCCCCCTTCCTTAGCTCCGCCCTCTGTGTCCCAACAAGAGCCTCAGGAGAGGTATAGATGCTCAGCCCTGTCTCAGGCTCTTGGAAGAAGGCCCCGCCCCCTTCCGTAGCTCCGCCCTCTGTGTCCCAACAAGAGCCTCAGGAGAGGTATAGATGCTCAGCCCTGTCTCAGGCTCTTGGAAGAAGGCCCCGCCCCCTTCCTTAGCTCCGCCCTCTGTGTCCCAACAAGAGCCTCAGGAGAGGTATAGATGCTCAGCCCTGTCTCAGGCTCTTGGAAGAAGGCCCCGCCCCCTTCCGTAGCTCCGCCCTCTGTGTCCCAACAAGAGCCTCAGGAGAGGTATAGATGCTCAGCCCTGTCTCAGGCTCTTGGAAGAAGGCCCCGCCCCCTTCCGTAGCTCCGCCCTCTGTGTCCCAACAAGAGCCTCAGGAGAGGTATAGATGCTCAGCCCTGTGTCAGGCTCTTGGAAGAAGGCCCCGCCCCCTTCCTTAGCTCCGCCTTCTGTGTCCCAACAAGCGCCTCAGGAGAGGTATAGATGCTTAGCCCTGTGTCAGGCTCTTGGGAAGAAGCCACGCCCACTCCTCTAGCTCCGCCCCCTTTGTCCTAACAGGTGCCTCAGGGACTCAGCCCTGTCTCGGGCTCTTGGGAAGAGGCCCCGCCCCTGCCCCTAGCCCCGCCCTTTAGTCCTAAAAGGCCTCTCAGGAGAAATATAGAGGCTCAGCCCTATCTCAGGCTCTTGGAAGAAGGCCCCGCCCCCTTCCTTAGCTCCGCCCTCTGTGTCCCAACAAAAGCCTCAGGAGAGGTATAGATGCTCAGCCCTGTCTTAGGCTCTTGGGAAGAAGCCACGCCCACTCCTCTAGCTCCGCCCCTTTTGTCCTAACAGGTGCCTCAGGTGCTCAGCCCTGTCTCTGGCACTTGGGAAGAGGCCCCGCCCCTCCTCTGGCCCCGCCCCCGTGTCCTAATAGGTGCCGTCACCGCCCCCCTGGATCGCTCCAGCGCCCACTTTGTGAATCACTGCTTCAATGTATGTTTTGGACTACAACCCAAAGTAGGAATATCCGCTCCGGGTTTTAGTCCGAACAGTAAAGGCACCAATCTATTCTCAATGTGTCCTCCAACATGACTCAAGGCGTGTTTTGGACTACAACCCAGAGTAGATCAGCCACTCTTATCTATAGGAGTAGAAGAGGAGGAGTATCCGCTCCGGGTTTTAGTCCAAAAAGTAGAAGCACTGCACAATCTGCTTTGAAGTATTTTGGAACGTGTTCTCCGATATGCGCATCTTAAGGCATATTTTGGACTACAACCCAGAGTGGATCGTTCACTATGATCTACCCTGCGAAGGGAATGCGGGACTAGGGATATCCGCTCCGGGTTTTAGTCCAAACAGTAAAGATAACACAATATCTATTCTTGAAGAACCCCCAAGACATCTCAGTGAAGGTTTTGGACTACAAGCCAGGGTGGATCAGCCACTCTTATCTCCCTCACTAAAGGAGTACATGCTCATCTGTAATTTATAAGTATTTTTATGAATGTCTGATGCAATTTAATAACTTTTTAATTGATTCACAATGTCTTGTATAATTTTTATTGTAAGCCGCCCCGAGTCCCCTATTGGGTGAGAAGGGCGGGATATAAATATTGTCATAAATAAGATAAAATAAATAAATAAAATATCCGCTCTGGGTTTTACTCTGAACAGTAAACCAATTTTTGCAGTGCCTTCTCTAGTTCAGACTGGGGTATATTCGCTCCGGTTTTTAGTCCGAATAGTATATATTCCATCCCAGCTTTTTTTTTTTTTTTCTGGAAAACCGGATGAAAGGATAATATGGAATGGGATGACGGATGGGAGGCAAAGTGGCTGAAATGGCTTGGTGTCCTTCAATTCCGATCCAAAGTGTGTCTACACTGTCGAATTAATCCAGTTTGGTTCCACTTTAAACTGCTCTGGCTCAAAGCAATGGATAGTTGGGTGAAGATGCCTAATGATTTTCTAACAGCCTTTGTTAAGAGCTGACATTTCCCTTTATCTTTCTAGTTCATAAAAACAGAAATACATATTAATTTATTAATTTATTATTATTAATCTATTATTTTATTATTTTATTCTATTATTTTATTTATTATTATTTATTTACTACATTTATATCCCGCTCTTCTCACCCCGGATGGGACTCAGAGCGGCTTACAAATCTAATGAACATACAATATATTATTAGCATAACACAACATAAGCATTAAATTACCATATTGTACTATATAATTATTATTATTAGTAATATTACATTTAATATATAATATAATTAATATTATTATGTTGTATTATTATTAGTATAATATTGTATTCCATTATAATATTATTATCAATATTATATGTATATACAATATACGATACATTTACAGTAGAGTCTCACTTATCCAACACTCACTAATCCAACGTTCTGGATTATCCAACGCATTTTTGTAGTCAATGTTTTCAATACATCATGATATTTTGGTGCTAAATTCGTAAATAGAGTAATTACTACATAGCATTAATATGTAATGAACTACTTTTTAATGTCGAATTTGAAGTTAAACATGTTTTGGTGCTTAATTTGTAAAATCATAACCTAATTTGATGTTTAATAGGCTTCTCCTTAATCTCTCCTTATTATCCAACATATTCACTTATACAATGTTCTGCCGGCCTGTTTATGTTGGATAAGTGAGACACAACTGTATGTATTAATTTATTAATTTATTATTAATCTATTATTTTATTTATTTATTATTATTTATTTACTACTTGTATATCCCGCTCTTGTCACCCCGGATGAGACTCAGAGCGGCTTACAAATCAAATGTACATACAATATTTTATTAGCATAGCACAATATAAGCATTAAATTACCATATTGTACTATATTATTATATGATAATATTATAATAATATTACATTTAATATATAATATATAATTAATATTATTATATTGTGTTATTATTAGTATAATATTGTATTACATTATAATATTATTATCAACATTATATGTATATACAATATATTAAATATATTTCAAATCAAATGAACATACAATATATTATTAGCATAGCACAATATAAGCATTAATTTACTATATTGTACTAAATTATATGGTAATATTATTAGTAATATTACATCTAATATATAATATATAATTAATATTATATTGTATTATTAGTATAATATTGTATTACATTATAATATTATTATCAACATTATATGTATATACCATATATATTAAATATATTACAAATCAAATGAACATACAATATATTATTAGCATAGCACAATATAAGCATTAATTTACTATATTGTATTATATCATTATATGGTAATATTATTAGATAATAATAATAATAATAATAATAATAATAATAATAATAATAATATATGCTTGGTGGGAGACGCCGAAAGACCTTGTAAAACCACAACTCTCAGGACTCAATGGCCTTCAGTTAAAGTTCTGCCAAACTACATTCATTCGACAGTGGAGATACACCCCATGAACTTCATTGAACCCATATGTTGATGTACTTTGATATCGGACGAATCTATCTCTTTCTATCTCTTTGTTGGATTCCCAACAACCAGGGCCAGCTAACGCCTCCCAACAAAGGATTCCCCCCAGGCAGGAAGCAGCCAGGCTTTGAAGCTGCAAGGCTATTCAATGCTACACGCTCGCCTCCAACATTATTCCTGGACATTATTCCACAGGTATATAAACCCCACTCGCCTAGTTTCCAACAGACCTCAAAACCTCTGAGGATGCCTGCCATAGATGTGGGTGAAATGTCAGGAGAGAATGCTTCTCGAACATAATCAGACAGCGTAGGAAAACCCATGGCAACCCATATTTCTACACAAAATGTCACAAATAAATAATAATAAATAAAGTTATGTCAAGTTAAGGAGGATTTCCATCCAACTGATGCCAACATGCCAGTGCGATTAGTAACCAGAGAAACACAACAACAAGACTTTTTTTTTTTTAGGTCGGAGCGCACAATAAGTGTGTTATCACGAGAGGAGTGGAAAAAAAGATGAGAGAACTCCATGCAATTATGGGGAAAAGGAAGGAATAATCTCCAGATTATTATTTACTCCATGAAGCAGCCAGGCTTTGAAGCTGCAAGGCTATTCAATGGTATTCAAGTTGGCCAACAATGGAGTCCCCTAGGTAGGAAGCAGCCAGGCTTTGAAGCTGCAAGGCTATTCAATGGTATTCAAGTGGGCCAACAATGGAGTCCCCTAGGTATGAAGCAGCCAGGCTTTGAAGCTGCAAGGCTATTCGATGGTGTTCAAGTTGGCCAACAATGGAGTCCCCTAGATAGGAAGCAGCCAGGCTTTGAAGCTGCAAGGCTATTCAATGGTATTCAAGTGGACCAACAATGGAGTCCCCTAGGTATGAAGCAGCCAGGCTTTGAAGCTGCAAGGCTATTCGATGGTATTCAAGTTGGCCAACAATGGAGTCCCCTAGGTAGGAAGCAGCCAGGCTTTGAAGCTGCAAGGCTATTCGATGGTATTCAAGTTGGCCAACAATGGAGTCCCCTAGGTATGAAGCAGCCAGGCTTTGAAGCTGCAAGGCTATTCGATGGTATTCAAGTTGGCCAACAATGGAGTCCCCTAGGTAGGAAGCAGCCAGGCTTTGAAGCTGCAAGGCTATTCAATGGTGTTCAAGTTGGCCAACAATGGAGTCCCCTAGGTATGAAGCAGCCAGGCTTTGAAGCTGCAAGGCTATTCAATGGTGTTCAAGTTGGCCAACAACGGAGTCCCCTGGGTATAAAGCAGCCAGGCTTTGAAGCTGCGAGGCTATTCAATGGTATTCAAGTGGGCCAACAATGGAGTCCCCTTGGTATGAAGCAGCCAGGCTTTGAAGCTGTAAGGTCACTCCTTAGAAAGTAATGAGTACTGTGGCCAAATTTAGGGTGATTTGGCCCAGTGGTTTTGTTGTCAACTCGGTCCTAATTATGCACATTACATTTTTATATCTATAGATTTGATGAATATAGATAGGATGCCTGGAGTCTTGGATGGGAAAAAGGCATGGGATGATGATGATGATGATGATGACATTGATGATGAGGATGGAAACAACAAGAGGTGTTTACAATGCCAAAATATGTTCGTATTTCCTAACGAGTCGGATTCATAACAAATGGGTTTCGTATAAATAAGAGTCTATAGACCAGGTATGTGCAAACTTTGTCCCATCTGTTGGGAGTGCTTAGATTGTGTCTTTCTGCTTTGCAGAATGAGGTTGGACTAGATGGCCCTTGGAGGTCTCTTCTAACTCTAGGATTCTGTGATTCTATTATTATTATTATTATTATTATTATTATTATTATTATTATTATTATTACAGAGGCTGGATGGCCATCTGTTGGGAGTGATTAGATTGTGTCTAGCTGCTTTGAGGTTGGACTGGATGGCCCTTGGGGGTCTCTTCCCACACTAGGAGTCTGATTACTATTATTATTATTATTATTATTAGTATTATTAGTATTAAACAGAGGCTGGATGGCCATCTGTTGGGAGTGCTTAGATTGTGTCTTGCTGATTTGCAGAATGAGGTTGGACTGGATGGCCCTTGGGGGGTCTCTTCTAACTCTAGGATTCTGTGATTCTATTATTATTATTATTATTATTATTATTATTATTATTATTATTATTATTATTATTACAGAGGCTGGATGGCCATCTGTTGGGAGTGCTTAGATTGTGTCTAGCTGCTTTGCAGAATAAGGTTGGACTGGATGGCCCTTGGGGGTCTCTTCCCACACTAGGAGTCTGATTACTATTATTATTATTATTATTAGTATTATTAGTATTAAACAGAGGCTGGATGGCCATCTGTTGGGAGTGCTTAGATTGTGTCTTGCTGATTTGCAGAATGAGGTTGGACTGGATGGCCCTTGGGGGGTCTCTTCTAACTCTAGGATTCTGTGATTCTATTATTATTATTATTATTATTATTATTATTATTATTATTATTATTATTATTATTACAGAGGCTGGATGGCCATCTGTTGGGAGTGCTTAGATTGTGTCTAGCTGCTTTGCAGAATAAGGTTGGACTGGATGGCCCTTGGGGATCCCTTCCAACACTAGGATTTTGTGATTCTATTATTATTATTATTATTGTTATTGTTGTTGTTATTAGTAGTAGTAGTAGTAGTAGTAGTAGTATTAAACAGAGGCTCAATGGCCATCTGTTGGGAGTGCTTAGAGTGTGTCTTGCTGCTTTGAGGTTGGACTGGATGGCCCTTGGGGGTCTCTTCCAACATTAGCATTTTGTGATTCTATTATTATTATTATTATTATTATTATTATTATTATTATTAATAATAATAAGCAGAGGTTGGATGGCCATCTGTGGGGAGTGCTTAGATTGTGTCTTGCTGCTTTGCAGAAAGGTTGGACTGGATGGCCCTTGGGGGTCTCTTCTAACTCTAGGATTCTATGATTCTATTATTATTATTAGTAGTAGTAGTAGTATTAAACAGAGGCTCGATGGCCATCTGTTGGGAGTGCTTAGATTGTGTCTTGTTTTGCAGAATGGGTTGGCCCTTGGGGGTCTCTCTGGCCTGAGGCTGTTAGGAATGATGGGAGTTGGAGTCCAAAACACTCGGAGGGACCAAGTTTGCTAATACAGTACGTGGTGCATATAATATTAATATTATTATTATTTTTAATATCAATATAATACTAATAATACATACATATATATATATATATATATATATATATATATATATATATATATATATAACTCGGGGCTATGTCTGTTTTTATTGTTGTTTTTATTGTTATTTTAAAGCTAAGTGTATTGTTTTAATCTAGTTCTGTAAACCGCTCCGAGCCAAACTGGGAGTAGCGGTATACAAGTCTAATCAATAAATAAACATAAATAAATATTACACGCACACATACGTATATGTATACACTAGCTGTGCCCGGCCACGTGTTGCTGTGACTAGGACTTAATTTTTCTTTTCTTTTTGTTGTATGAATCTAGAGGCGTGGGTGAGAGGTTGTGCTGTCCATTTTCGAGGTTGTGGGGCATTTAGTTTAGTTGTTTTGTCCGGTGCCGTGATACCATTACCCTTTTATATATATACATAATAATGTGGATGCAGCGTCGTCTTTTTATAAAGGGCCGAACAAATCCTCCCGCAAATCCCACCCTCCCCTTTCTCGCTTCCTCTGAAACAAAACAGGAAATCCAATGTCTGCACAATTCGGGAACATCTGTTTCCAGGACTTCCCGGCCTGGCTTTTTTCCCAAACTGGGCCAAACTACACATCCCAGGTTTGCTTTGGGGGATGGGACCCCAAAAAGCCCCAAACAAACACACACCAGGCTGCTTTCGGTTCCAAAAGTTTGGTCCTGTTTGCTAACCTGAACCATCATCATCGTCGCCATCAATTACACTATTTTGGTTCCTGGGTTGTAAATGTCATTTTCTAATTTGGTCTATGATAAAGACATGGGAAAAGTTGATTAAATTTTTTAAACTATTTTTTGCGGAAGAGATATTCTGCAGCATGTTTTGCTTCAGTTTTGCAATGAAAATCTCATCACGTCTCAACCCGATGTCTAGCTGCTTTGTAGACTGGATGGCCCTTGGGGGTGTCTTCCAACACTAGGATTCTGTGATTCTATTATTATTATTATTATTATTATTATTATTATTATTATTATTGCTATGAGTATTATTAGCATTAAGCAGACACTAGATGGTCATCTGTTGGGAGCGCTTAGATTGTGTCTTTCTTTTTTGCAGAAGGAGGGTGGACTGGATGGCCCTTGGGGGTGCCTTCCAACACTAAGATTCTGTGATTCTATTATTATTATTATTATTATTATTATTATTATTATTATTATTATTATGACACAGCAAACAAGATAGATATGCTGGATTTCATATCACAAAATCACAAGTCGAACACTTCCCAAGTGTCTAGGACTGTGTGATGTATTATTATTATTATTATTATTATTATTATTATTATTATTGTTATTATTATTATTATTATTATTATTATTGCTATGTGTATTATTAGCATTAAGCAGACTCTAGATGGTCATCTGTTGGGAGCGCTTAGATTGTGTCTTTCTGTTTTGCAGAAGGAGGGTGGACTGGATGGCCCTTGGGGGTCCCTTCCCACTCTAAGATTCTGTGACATTCTATTATTATTATTATTATTATTATTAAGCAGAGGCTGGATGGCCATCTGTTGGGGGTGCTTAGATTGTGTCTTGCTGCTTTGTAGAATGAGGTTGGACTGGATGGCCCTTGGGGGTCTTCCAGTACTAGGATTTTGTGATTATTATTATTATTTGGATGGCCCTTGGGGGTCTCTTCCAGCACTAGGATTTTGTGATATTTTATTATTATTATTATTATCATCATCATCATCATCATCATCATCATTATTATTTGGATGGCCCTTGGGGGTCTCTTCCAGCACTAGGATTTTGTGATATTTTATTATTATTATTATTATTATTATTATTATTATTATCATCATCATTATTATTTGGATGGCCCTTGGGGGTCTCTTCCAGCACTAGGATTTTGTGATTTTTTTTTTTTTATTATTATTATTATTATCATCATCATCATTATTATTTGGATGGCCCTTGGGGGTCTCTTCCAGCACTAGGATTTTGTGATATTTTATTATTATTATTATTATTATTATTATTATTATTATTATCATCATCATTATTATTTGGATGGCCCTTGGGGGTCTCTTCCAGCACTAGGATTTTGTGATATTTTTTTATTATTATTATTATTATTATTATTATCATCATCATCATTATTATTTGGATGGCCCTTGGGGGTCTCTTCCAGCTCTAGCATTTTGTGATATTCTATTATTATTATTGTTGTTGTTGTTGTTGTTATTTGGGTGGCCCTTGGGGGTCTCTTCCAGCACTAGGATTTTGTGATATTCTATAATTATTATCATTATTATTATTATTTGGATGTTCCTTGGGGGTGTCTTCCAACTCTAGGGGTCATTTGACTCACGGTGGATCCGTCAGCTGCCGTCACCTATCTCAGGGTGAATGGATTGTACACATATATACTACGGTAGTATAGACACGCACCTCCCCATCCCCAGTTAGATCTGGCCGGACTACAGATCCCATCCGCACAGTCCAGATGGCTGTGGATGATGGAAAGTAAATGAGTAACAATAACTAAACACAGCTGTCTATTCTAAACAATATCTGAAAAATGTGCACCACAATAAAGGTTCAAACCATAGAACACAATATGTATATTAGAGCATCATATACATAATAATGTTAACAATAATACAAATAATAATACAACTGATAACCAAATTCTGTCAGCTGTAGTGGCACACAGTCGCAACTTACAAAGATTTATAGACTGCAATCATCCAGATTTAAATGCTACACAGAGCAGTTTCAGTATAAAACATATATCAGACATGTATCAACAAGACTCCAACTAAAGTTTGTTAGCGACACAGTATGTGTACATCCAGTCTCTCCAAATGCATGTAATATGCTGTAAAACTCAATGTATCAGTGTGCAAATCAATTGGCTCAAACTTGGCTTGGAGTCAAAACAAATCAAAGCCTCTGTAGTCTTGGAGCAATTCTGTAGGACTCCTCAGGATGTAAATGCAGTCAATAGGCTGTAGCTTCAGTTTGTTGACAATAAATGGTCAAATAGATGTTATTTTAGAGTAGCTGGCTGTGAGCCGAAGTAAGCTGTTTACAAGCCGTTTACTACTGGTTCCCAGGTTTACTCCAGTTTCAGTTAACCCTTCATCTGGTAAGCGGCAATGTTTTGAATATCTGTATTGTTGGCTCAGCTTCAAGTTTTCTTAAAAAGATACTGAAAACTGCTCTGTGTAGCATTTAAATCTGGATGATTGCAGTCTATAAATCTTTGTAAGTTGCGACTGTATGCTACTACAGCTGACAGAATTTGGTTATCAGTTGAAATTATTATTTGTATTATTGTTAACATTATTATGTATATGATGCTCTAATATACATATTGTGTTCTATGGTTTGAACCTTTATCGCGGTGCACATTTTTCAGATATTGGAAAGTAAATGAGAGACAGTGTATCAGTGCGGACGTCATCTGACACATCCTTCCCTTTCCAAGACAGAAATGCACCATGCAAAGTCCGAAGGCAACGGCGCGCCTATTTCCGCAGTCCGCATGCGTTAGTGTTTGGTTACGGGGCCGTGCGGGGAAGGCAGAGCGGGTGCAGACGTCCCGGGGGCCTTACCCTGGGTGCTCACAGCCACGTGGAGCGTGGAGCGGGGCCCCCCAGCGTCAGGGGCCCGGTGGGGGCCGGGAGCCATGCTCGTGGGCACGGGCCCCGTGGGCCTCTCCCGGGAAGGGGCTGCCGAGGAGGAGGCGGCAGCGGTGGTGGTGGCGGCGGTGGTGGTCGGCATCTTCCCTGCGTGACCGGTGACAAATAGAGCGTCAGCGAGTGGAGTTGTGGGAAGAAATTGAGAAAAGGAGCAAAAGTGAGCGGATCTGGGGGCAATTCTGGCCCACTGGTTCTTTTCCAAACTTCCTCTTGGTCAATCTTGCAAACAGTTCAAACTATAGGGCCAAATACAGGCGCAGGCTGGTGAGCAGCCAGCTGCAACAAATCACTCTGACCAAGAAGTCATGAGTTCGAGGCCAGCTCGGAGCCCGCGTTTGTCTCTGTCTTTGTTCTATGTCAAGGCATTGAATGTTTGCCATATATGTGTAATGTGATCCGCCCTGAGTCCCCATCGGGGTGAGAAAGAAGGGCGGAATATAAATACTGTAAATAAATAAATATTGTTTCCTTTGCATACTTCTTCTGAATCAATTTTGCCAATGGTTCGGGCCATCGGGCCAAATCTGGCCTGCTATTTCCTAAGAAATACAATTATTGTTGTTGTTGTTGTTATTATAGGGCTAAATCCAGCCCATTGTTTCCTTTGCACACTTCTTCTGAATCAATTTTGCCAATCGTTTGGGCCATCGGGCCAAATTTGGTCCACTATTTCCCTAAGAAATACAATTGTTGTTGTTGTTGTTGTTATAGGGCCAAATCCAGCCCATTGTTTCCTTTGCACACTTCTTCTGAATCAGTTTTGCCAATGGTTCGGGCCATCGGGCCAAATCTGGCCTGCTATTTCCTAAGAAATACAATTATTGTTGTTGTTGTTGTTATTATAGGGCTAAATCCAGCCCATTGTTTCCTTTGCACGCTTCTTCTGAATCAATTTTGCCAATCGTTTGGGCCATCGGGCCAAATTTGGTCCACTATTTCCCTAAGAAATACAATTGTTGTTGTTGTTGTTATAGGGCCAAATCCAGCCCATTGTTTCCTTTGCACACTTCTTCTGAATCAGTTTTGCCAATGGTTCGGGCCATGAGGCCAAATCTGGCCTACTATTTTCTAAGAAATACAATTGTTGTTGTTGTTGTTGTTGTTATAGGGCCCAATCTGACCCATTGTTTCCTTTGCACGCTGCTTCTGAATCAATTTTGGCAATCGTTTGGGCCATCAGGCCAAATCTGGCCCACTATTTCCCTAAGAAATACATTTTTTATTATTATTATTATTATTATTATTATTATTATTATTATTATTATTATTATTATTATGCCCACTGTTTCAATAAGAAATACAATAATAATAATAATAATAATCATAATAATAATAATAATATTTTTTTTTCGTGTCAGGAGCAACCGGAGTTGATTCTGGAGTGAGAGAATTGGCCGTCTGCAAGGACGTTGCCCAGGGGACGCCCGGATGTTTTGATGTTTTTACCATCCTTGTGGGAGGCTTCTCTCATGTCCCCGCATGGAGCTGGAGCTGATAGAGGGAGCTCATCCGCACTCTCCCCAGGTGGGATTCGAACCTGGCAGCTTTCAGGTCAGCAACCCAACCTTCAAGTCACTTAGTCCACTACACCATCTGGGGGCTCTAATAATAATAATAATAATAATAATAATAATAATAATAATAATAATAATTGTTGTTGTTATTATTATAGGGCCAAATCCAGCCCACTGTTTCCTTTCCAACCTTCCTCTTGGTCAATTTGGCCAATGGTTTGGACCTTTGCTAGCTTCTTCTGAATTAATTTTGCCAATGATTTGGACCAAATCTGGCCCACTGTTTTCTTTGCAATTTTGTCAACATTTCAGACCTTAGGGCCATATCTGGCCCAATATTTCCCTGGCAAAATTGACCCAGAAGGAAGTTGTAAACAGTTTGGACTTTGGGGCACAATGTGTCCGTCAGTTTCCGTGGCAAAACTGATCCAGGTTGCTGTTGCCTCCTTCTAAGGCTCCGAGGACCTCGGATTTGTGGATGGTTTCCCACCCAAGGATCAACCAGGGCTGACACAAGCTCAGACAAATCCTGGTGCCTTGAGGGTACTGAGGTTGACGAAACAAGGGCCGAACTCTAGAAATGTATGCCGTGACCCACGTGGGATCATTACCCTTACATTCATCTCATTTAGTTTTGGAATGATGCGGCACAAAATCTTTGCATGAGGTCAAATTATATCCAAATAATGGGATGATGGCACATTTGGAAGCCATATATACAGTACGTGTATATATAATATGGCTTCCAAATGTATCATCCCATAATTTGGATATAATTTGACTATATATAGAGAGGTAAAGGTAAAGGTTTTCCCCTGACGTTAAGTCCAGTCGTGGCTGACTCTGCGGGTTGGTGCTCATCTCCATTTGTAAGCCGAAGAGCCGGCGTTGTCCGTAGACACCTCCAAGTCACGTGGCCGGCATGACGGCATGGAGCGCCGTTACCTTCCTGCCGGAGCGGTACCTATTGATCTACTCACATTCGAACCTCTGACCCTTCGGTCAGCAAGTTCAGCTATCTGCAGTTTCTATTCATCTGCCCACATTTGCATGTTTTCGAACTGCTAGGTTGGCAGGAGCTGGAGCTAACAGCAGGAGCTCACTCCACTCCCCGGATTCGAACCTGCGACCTTTCAGTCCGCAAGTTCAGCAGCTCAGTGCTGCCGAGTGCCCAATATTGCTCCTTAGATTCTGGAGGGTGACTGTTCAAAACAGCAACCAACAACAGCCAGAAAAATAGAAATGGCTGCAAGTTTTGGGAAAAGACAGTCAAAACACTACAGGGCTCAGTGGGTTTTGAAACTGGTTCGAAAGGTACCGTATATACTCAAGTATAAGCCAACCCGAATATAAGCCGAGGCACCTAATTTTACCACAAAAAAACCCCGGGAAAACATTGACTCTAGTATAAGCCGAGGGTGGTAAATTTCAGAAATAAAAATAGATACCAATGAAATTACATTAATTGAGGCATCAGTAGGTTAAATGTTTTTGAATATTTACATCAAGCTCAAATTTAAGATAAGACTGTCCGACTGATCAAATCATGATTCTCATCTTCTTCAATGTCAATGTGCTTATGTATCCTTTTAATAATAATAGAGTAAAATAATGCATGTAATAATAATAATAAATACAGGAAAATAATACATGTAATAATAAATAGAGTAAAATAATAAATGCAATAATAATAATAAGATCAGAGTGAAATAATAAATGTATTAATAATAATAATAAAAATAGAGTAAAATAAATGTAATAGTAGCAACAATCATGGGGCCCTTGGTGGCGCAGTGTGTTAAAGTGCTGAGCTGCTGAACTCACAGGTTCAAATCCCGGGAGCGGAGTGAGCGCCCGCTGTTAGCCCCAGCTCCTGCCAGCCTAGCAGTTCGAAAACCTGCAAATGTGGGTAGATCAATAGGTACCGTTCCGATGGGAGGGTAACAACACTCCATGCTCCATGTCAGTGGCAACATGACCTTGGAGGTGTCTATGGACAACGCCAGCTCTTCGGCTTAGAAATTGAGATGAGCACCAACCCCGGTCACGACTGGACTTATCGTCAGGGGAAAACCTTTACCTTTTAGCAACAATAATAGAGAAAAATAATAAATGTAAGAATACCAATAATAATAGAGAAAAATAATAATTGTAACATATATTCTCGAGTATAAGCTGACCCAAATATAAGTCAACCAGGACCCTCACCCGAGTATAAGCCGAGGGGGGCTTTTTCAGTCTTAAAAAAACGGCTGAAAAACTAGGCTTATACTCGAGTATATACAGTAAGTTTCTGAAAGTCTTTTAAAGTCCAGAAAAGCAGCTTTCAGCGGCCACAACCTAGATTTTGTCTTAGATAGCAAAATGGCTTTGATGAAGAAGATCCAGAGCCAGTATCTCTTATCCAGAAGTCTGAAATGTTCCAAAAACCAGACTCAAACAAACAAGAACTACATTTTCACCCTAAGCACTCAGTAATTTGTTCCGTTTGCCTTCTAAACCAGGTTGACTTTGCAAATCAGAGTCACTAAAGGGAGCGAAATGTGCCCGTCTGGGTTGCATTCAGTGCCACGTCCGCAGGGGCCCCGTTGCACAGATCCAAAAAAGCCCAAAAACTAAAGTGATATGCTATGTCGCAAGAAGTCTTTCAAACAAAATCTGGCGAGTTTGCCGGATTCGGTTGTCAGGCGGCCAAAGCAAGGCCTGCCTGCGTGTCAGGCGTCCCTCTCCAAAAACTCCGGCCAAGAGTCCGTAATGAATCCCAGATGCTTCCCGAGACGTTTCCCATTTCTTGTCTCTCTCTTTCTCGCTTTGCTCACGGAAGCGAGAGCCACGCCGCCAAGGTTTGCATGGAGAGAGCGCCAAGAAGAAATGGGAAACCTGCGGCTCTGGTAGACAGCTCCATCCCGCTCGTATCACCCTCGGCTGACCCCAAACAGGTTTTCAAAAAGGGGGCAAAAGGGGACGGAAACGAAGCTCGATAACGGAGTTGGCAAAGGGGACCGACGGGCACGTTTTGGGCATGCATCTCCCATGGTTCTGCCATCTCCTTCCTCTTCCATGTCTCCCATCCAAGTACCAACCAGGGCTGGCCCTGCTTAGCTTCCGAACTCAAAACGTGGGTCTTTCGGCCGCCCTTGTTATTTCTTTCCCGAACCCGGAACACACTTGGGTCGTCCCGGGCACGTTTTGGGCATGCATCTCCCGTGGTTCTGCCATCTCCTTCCTCTTCCATGTCTCCCATCCAAGTACCAACCAGGGCTGGCCCTGCTTAGCTTCCGAGCTCAAAACTTGGGTCTTTCGGCCGCCCTTGTTATTTCTTTCCCGAACCCGGAACACACTTGGGTCGTCCCGGGCACGTTTTGGGCATGCATCTCCCGTGGTTCTGCCATCTCCTTCCTCTTCCATGTCTCCCATCCAAGTACCAACCAGGGCTGGCCCTGCTTAGCTTCCGAGCTCAAAACTTGGGTCTTTCGGCCGCCCTTGTTATTTCTTTCCCGAACCCGGAACACACTTGGGTCGTCCCGGGCACGTTTTGGGCATGCATCTCCCGTGGTTCTGCCATCTCCTTCCTCTTCCATGTCTCCCATCCAAGTACCAACCAGGGCTGGCCCTGCTTAGCTTCCGAGCTCAAAACTTGGGTCTTTCGGCCGCCCTTGTTATTTCTTTCCCGAACCCGGAACACACTTGGGTCGTCCCGGGCACGTTTTGGGCATGCATCTCCCGTGGTTCTGCCATCTCCTTCCTCTTCCATGTCTCCCATCCAAGTACCAACCAGGGCTGGCCCTGCTTAGCTTCCGAGCTCAAAACTTGGGTCTTTCGGCCGCCCTTGTTATTTCTTTCCCGGACCCGGAACACTCTTGGGTCGTCCCGGCAGTTGAAATGGCAAGCAACCAAAACATTCAAAAGGCTGCAAGTCTGTTTAGAAAATGAGACTGAAGTGCAGGCGGAGATTCCGAAATTGATTTAACAGGTTTTCTTCTGAATGTTTTCCAAGGCAACTAACTCCGTTTTGGCCCGATGTCTAAAGGGACTGAAACGTGGCCATGCTGCAGAGTTTACCCTGCTCGTAAAGTTCCTTTGCCGAAGAGTATACGGTAGGCATGTCCGATCAATGAAAAAAAACTTTCAATTCTCGTTTCTAAAGTAGGGGGCGCCGGCGCTTCGAAATAGAAACTATTTCCGATTTTTTTCACCCAAAAATTTCAGATATTTCTGAAAATTCGTAATGATTCTAAATGTTTCTAAAAACATTTATGCGCAATCACCAAAAAAACCTGCACCCGGGGGGGGGGGCTTTTACAGGGCTCTCCCGCCCTCATTTCTGGAGCTATCCTCATCAAATTTGGCACAGTGTGAGAACACATTCAACACTCTTAGCTCAAAAAATTGCAGAACGTTTCCTGTCTCCTATGATTTTTGGTGAATTTTCATAACTTTTTATAATACACTATTTTTTAATATTTGAAGAAACCTGTTCCTGGTTTGAACGTCTTATTTCCTGTTCAATTGGGTTTTTATGACTGTGAAAGTCCCTCTTCTACTTGTGTATCTTTGTTTCTGTGGCCGGAAATCCACGAAAATGGTGGACATTTGCAGACACAGGAAACTTTGAAAACTATAAATTCCCTTGATATATTTGTAAGCAAGAAGGACACTGGAAATCAATGGTGCCTCTGGCTATGTGATCCCACAAGCCTCAACTCAATGCCTTCAATTAGAAATGTTGACCACGCCAAGCAATGTCCTTGCAAGTTGTGCAAAGATACTTTGAAAACTAGAAATTCCAGGTGGACGCAGAGGACCCTAGCCCCCACCTTTGCGTCCATCTTGGAAGCTTCTGATTGGCCGGCTGCGCTAAGCTCCCATTCAAGGTAGGTTGCAGAAACAAACAAAAAATTTAAAATATTTTTAAAATATATTTTAAAAAAATTTGGGGAAAAAAATTAACGAAACATTAAGAGACAATTAGAGAATGGGCCAATGATGGTTCAAATTACATTGCCAGTTGCGCCGTGAGACAACGTATCGGAATGCGTCTCAAAAAGCGAGAACAATCCGATATCAATCCAATATAAGATTCAAAACGATTTTTTGGACATACCTAATATACGGATCGCACATTGCTTCCTGCACAACGTTGCTAAAAACACGCCACATAAAATGAATGTCACATTTAGACATGGGATCCAGGAGGGGATCTCCATTATGAACGTGCAAATGTTCCAAAACTGGAACCCGAAACACTGCTGGACCCGAGCTTTTCGGATCAGCGACACTCTAGCTATATTTCTCCTCGCCAAAATGACAGACAAATGGGTGAAATCTTCCTCTCATGGAAGACGATGGCGAAGTGTGGGAGGAGAATGAGATGGAATTAGAAATGGTGCCGGATGGGATGAGATGCAATGAGGGATGGAGCATTGCTTGAGTCTTTCACGGGGGGGTTTGTTCCAAAATTGGCTTTGCGAGATGCCCCAAACAGTGGTGATAGTTTTCCCCCTTTCCTTCCAGAAAAGTAAAAGTTTGCAAGTGGCCCTTGGTGATTGGAAGCCACATCACTCAAAGCAGGAGTTGACCAGTTCCCGTCTTGAGGCAACATTTACAATTGGAGGCTGAACCTGCTGGATGCTTATCTTCATATCTCCATAAAGTAAAGGCTGAACTTGTTAGACGCCTACCTTCATATCTCCATAAAGTAAAGGCTGAAACTGCTAGATGCCTACCTTCATATCTCCATAATGTAAATAAAGGCTGAACCTGCGGGAGGCCTATCTTCATGTTTCCATAGCGTAAAGGCTGAACTTTACATTATGGAGGCCTATTTTTCATATATCCATAATGTAACCCTGCTAGATGCCTACTTTCATGTCTCCATAGCATAAAGGCTGAACTTGCAGGAGGCCTCTTTTCATATCTCTATACTGTAAAGGCTGAACCTGCTAGATGCTTACCTTCCATGTTTCCATAATGTAAAGGCTGAACTTGCAGGAGGCCTACCTTCATATCTCCATAATGTGAAAGCTGAACCTGCTAGATGCCTATCTTCATATCTCTATAATGTAAAGGCTGAATCTGATGGATGCCTACCTTTATATCTCCATAATGTAAAGGCTCAATCTGATGGATGACTATCTTCATATCTCCATAACGTAAAGGCTGAACCTACTAGATGCCTACCTTCATATCTCCATAACGTAAAGGCTGAACCTCCTAGATGCCTACCTTCATATCTCCATAACGTAAAGGCTGAACCTGCTAGATGCCTACCTTCATATCTCCATAATGTAAAGGCTGAACCTGCTAGATGTCTACCTTCATATCTCCATAACATAAAGGCTGAACCTGCTAGATGCCTACCTTCATATCTCCATAACGTGAAAGCTGAACCTGCTAGATGCCTACCTTCATATCTCCACAACATAAAGGCTGAACCTGCTAGATGCCTACCTTCATATCTCCACAACATAAAGGCTGAACCTGCTAGATGCCTACCTTCATATCTCCACAACATAAAGGCTGAACCTGCTAGATGCCTACCTTCATATCTCCACAACATAAAGGCTGAACCTGCTAGATGCCTACCTTCATATCTCCACAACATAAAGGGTGAACCTGATAGATGCCTACCTTCATATCTCCACAACATAAAGGGTGAACCTGATAGATGCCTACCTTCATATCTCCATCACATAAAGAAACCTTTGGGACCTTTCCCCCGAAACCACAACCTTCTGGACCCATGACGCCAAGTTGGCACCACGTTCAGGTTTCCCAATATGACCCAAAATGCCACACTTTGTGGACACCTGAGCCAGGCATTGGGAGGCAACCCGAAAAAGAGCAAACGAGAAAGGAGAGGGAATGAGCCATTGAGGGAGCCAAGGGCAGGGAAGCGCTAAGGGAGGTACTAACCGTAAGCTGAATCAATGCTGCCGTCATGGTTCCCGGTGGCAGATACGACATCTAGAAAGGAAAGGAGGAGATCAGAGACGGGATGGGAAGTGGGGGGAGGTGGCCATTTGGGAAGGTGAGGTGGCCATTTGGGAAGCTGGGTTCAGGCGCCAACGGGAAAAGCAAAAACGGGTTGCGGGTGGGAACAGAGAGTCATGCCAGAGCCAGACTCTCCAACAATGTCGGAATCAGAGATGGAGGAACCTGACAAAACCTGTACAAGAAAACCGCACTACAAACTAGAGCTGACAGCTGGCACAACAAAATATTGCATGACAAAATTGAAGGAAAAGCTGGTCACTTCCAAAATGTCAATGTTTTGGAACTGGAATCCTAAAGATTGAGTCGGTTCCCACAACCAGTTCCCATATGGGATAAAGTAATGCTGTTATCTGTGTCGGTTGCTACCGATCTCGAACTCACTCCCTAAAGAGATTAGGCAAGCCCCCACCCTTGTAATCTTTAGGAAGACCTTAAAAACGTAGCTCTTCCAACAAGCCTTTGGTGAATGATTTTCGCCTTTGTAAGGCTTGTCCTGGTGGTATATATCTGTTGCACTTAATTCTATTTCTTCAGTTGGAATAGTTCCCTTGTTTAGCTTGAATAAGCGAGACTCTACTGTGTGTGTGTGTGTGTGTGTGTATATATATATATATATATATATATATATAATTGTAGTATATTATCCTATCCTATTATTACTATTACAGTAGAGTCTCACTTATCCAACATAAATGGGCCGGCAGAACGTTGGATAAGCGAATATGTTGGATAATAAGGAGGGATGAAGGAAAAGCCTATTAAACATCAAATTAGGTTATATTGTACAAATTAAGCACCAAAACATCATGTTATACAACAAATTGGACAGAAAAAGTAGTTCAATATGCAGTAATGTTATGTTGTAATTACTGTATTCATGAATTTAGCACCAAAATATCACGATGTATTAAAAACGTTGACTACAAAAATGCGTTGGATAATCCAGAACGTTGGATAAGCGAGTGTTGGATAAGTGAGACTCTACAGTATATTATTATTATATTATTCATTATTCATGACTCCACTGAAATTAGAATAGAGAGAAACTGCAAGAGGTACCATCGATTGTTGTACATGGAAATAATGGCAGTAAATAGTTTTTGATCTATTAAATACAGTTATATATTACAATTATATATTTTTGTTATTTAAACTATATATATTGTGAAATTATGGTTTTTCTCTCGAAGTGACACACCACCCAAGTCATGCTAGGTTTTTTGGTGAATTTTGACACACCAAGCGCAAAAGGTTGCCCATCATTGTCCTAGATCAGGGGTCCCCAAACTACGGCCCGCGGGCCAGATGCGGCCCACCGGGGCCATTTATCCGGCCCCCGCGGCGGTGGCTCCTTCCTCCTCTGTCAAGGAAGGTGCATGTGGTGTGAAGGAGAAGGAGGAAAAGGCGATGCCTTTCTCGTCTCCCTCGCCCCACGGCACCTTTCCCCAAGCCGCCAAGGAAGGGCCGTACAGGGCGAGTAAAAGGCATGTGGCTTTGCTCTCTCGCCCCGCTTTCCCTCGCCGCCACCGAGGAAGGGCCGCACGAGGCGAGGAAAAGGTCTGTGCCTTTCCTCCCTCACCCCGCGGGTAGCTTTCCTGCCGCATCGCCGAGGGAGGCAGTGGGAAAGATGCATGCGGGGTGAGGGAGGAAAGAAAGGTGCATGGCTTTTCCTCGTCCTGCGCACACCTTTCCCGCTGCCGCCGCTGAGGAAGGGCTGCATGGGGCGAGGGAAAGGCGTGCGCCTTTCCTCCCTTGCCTCGCAGACAGCTTTCCCGCCACTGCTACCAAGGAAGGCAGCAGGAAAGGTGCGCGCAGAGTGAGAGAAAAGCTCACGCCTTTTCCTTGTCCCACATGCACCTTTCATAGAATCATAGAATAGTAGAGTTGGAAGAGACCACATGGGCCATCTAGTCCAACCCCCTGCTAAGAAGCAGGAAATCGCATTCAAAGCACCCCCGACAGATGGCCATCCAGCCTCTCTTTAAAAGCCTCCAAAGAAGGAGCCTCCACCACGGCCCCGGGGAGAGAGTTCCACTGCCGAACAGCCCTTCTCACAGTGAGGAAGTTCTTCCTGATGTTCAAGTGGAATCTCCTTTCCTGTAGTTTGAAGCCATTGTTCCGTGTCCTAGTCTGCAGGGCAGCAGAAAACAAGCTCCCTCCCTCCTCCCTATGACTTCCCTTCACGTATTTGTACATGGCTCTCATGTCTCCTCTCAGCCTTCTCTTCTGCAGGCTAAACATGCCCAGCTCTTTAAGCCGCTCCTCATAGGGCTTGTTCTCCAGACCCTTAATCATTTTAGTCGCCCTCCTCTGGACGCTTTCCAGCTTGTCAACATCTCCTTCAACTGTGGTGCCCAAAATTGGACCCAGTGTGATTCCAGGTGTGGTCTGACCAAGGCAGAGTAGAGGGGGAGCAGGACTTCCCTGGATCTAGACGCTATTCCCCTATTGATGCAGGACAGAATCCCATTGGCTTTTTTAGCAGCCGCATCACATTGTTGGCTCATGTTTAACTTGTTGTCCATGAGGACTCCAAGGTCTTTTTCGCACACACTGCTGTCAAGCCAGGCCTCATCCCCCATTCTGTATCTTTGATTTCCATTTTTTCTGCCGAAGTGAAGTATCTTGCATTTGTCCCTGTTGAACTTCATTTTGTTAGTTTCGGCCCATCTCTCTAGTCTGTCAAGATCGTTTTGAATTCTGCTCCTGTCTTCTGGAGTGTTAGCTATCCCTCCCAGTTTTGTGTCGTCTGCAAACTTGATGATTGTGCCTTCTAACCCTTCGTCTAAGTTGTTAATAAAGATGTTGAACAGAACCGGGCCCAGGACGGAGCCCTGCAGCACTCCACCGCCGAGGAAGGGCTGAACGGGGCGAGGAAAAGGCATGCACTTTTCCTTCCTCGCCCCCCGCCGAGAAAGGCCAGCATGGGGCGAGGGAGGAGGGAAAGGTTCATGCCTTTCCTGCCTCCTCGCTCGCCTCGCACGCTCCTTTTCCGCCTCCTCCCTCACCTGGTGTGTGCCTTCCTCAGCGATGGAGGGGGCACAACAACAATGGAAGCATGCCTGTGGCAAAAGGTAGAGGCCTCCCGTTTTATCTTCCCATGCAGACTCCCTTCTTTGCAGCCCTGTCGTGGATTCATTTTTCTTGAAGGCTAGCAATTTCTTCCAACCCTGATTATTACAATATTATTGGTGTTGGTGTTGGTCAGGGGTGCTTTATGTTTTGGTTCACAAAGGGAGAATGGGGTTGGACTATATGGCCCAAGGGGTCTTTTCCAACCATGTTTATTATGGTGGTATTATTACTATTATTATTATTATTATTATCAACACAACGACGTTGTATGGCACAGCAAACAAGATAGATATGCTGGATTTCGTTTCGCAAAACCACAAGTCGAACACTTCCCAAGTGTCTAGGACTGTGTGATGTATTTTTTTCTGATGATGTGTGCAGATCCCAGTAGGGTGGCCTTTTGCAGTTGGCAGATGGTGATTTTGTCAATGTCTATTGTTTCCAAATGCCGGCTGAGATCTTTTGGCACAGCACCCAGTGTGCCCATCACCACCGGGACCACCTGTACTGGTTTCTGCCAGAGTCTTTGAAGTTCAATCTTGAGGTCGGGATAGCGGCTGAGTTTTTCCTGTTGAGGGCTGTGCTGGTGGTAGTGTAACTACCGGCAGGTCCAACCAAGCCAGAGAGGCCTCAGCTGAGGAGCACAACCAAGAGCACCGAACCCATTAGCATTATGGAGAATCAAACCCAAACAAAGTCTATACTGGCTCGGTCGTCACCCAGGATAAAAAGGACCGCGGTGGATGCTGCTGATTCTGGACATCCATCGACAAGTGAGCTACAGAATCATCAAAACCCAAATGAACAGTCACAGAAGCGGCAGAAATATACAATGCCAGAAAACCGCACAATTATGAAATGCTACTACAAATCTGAACCTCAAAGGCGTGGCTACCAAAAAAGGATGCATCAGCTATGGAAACAAGAGTACCCTGACTATTATTATTATTATTATTATTATTATTATTATTATTATTATTATTGGGTGGCTATCTGTCAGGGGTGCTTTGATTATGGTGTGGTGCACAAAAGCAGAAGGGGGTTGGAGTAGATGTCCCAAGGGGTCTCTTCCAACCTTCTTTATTATTTTGATGATGATTAACATTGAGGTTGTATTTGTTCCCTTTTTGTTTTTGTTTTTGTTTTTACTTCAAAATAAGATATGTGCAGTGTGCATAGGAATTTGTTCTTAGGTTTTTTTAAAAACTATAATCCGGCCCTCCAACGGTCTGAAGGACCATGAACTGGCCCCCTGTTTAAAAAGTTTGGGGACCCCTGTCCTAGATAGATCCCTTTCCTAGGGACTGTTTCCAAGCCAGACATGCTATATCTGTGCATGTCATTTTTTATGCCTACGAAAACGTGGTGGCATCGTGGTCTCCCCGCATGAGGATCAGAGGCAGGGAACGGCAACCAGGCGCCTCTTTTTGATGCCCAAACCGAGTCCTTTGCTGTGGATCAGTTCCCTCCCCTTCCCTTTCCCCGCAAGACGTCTCACCTTGACAGTTCCCCGAGTTCTTGGCGGCGTTTTCCACGTCTTGCTCGAATCCGCTCCTGCTGAGAGAGAAGGGAGAGGGAATCTCATTAGGCCAAGCCGGCTGCCTTGATGGCCTCTTCGGCTAATTCATCAATTGGCAAAAGCCCAGGAAAGGGCTGGGCGGGTGATGGATTAAGCCCCAGCAGCTCCTACAAAGGGTTGAATGAAAAGTAATGCCTCCACCTTCGTGACTTGGGTTCAGATGGGAATATTTTAATAAATCAAACACAGAAGTAATCCTTAGAAGGTACTCTTTACCACTATTCATTTTTCCACATAATCACCAGACAATTGGATACATTTCTGAAAACAATGAAGCCGTCACAGAAGAAGTCAACACTCAGTTCATAGAATCATAGAATCATAGAATCGTAGAGTTAGAAGAGACCTCATGGGCCATCCAGTCCAACCCCATTCTGCCAAGAAGCAGGAAATCGCATTCAAAGCACCCCCGACAGATAGCCATCCAGCCTCTGCTTAAAAGCCTCCAAAGAAGGAGACTCCACCACAGTCTGGGGAAGAGAGTTCCACTGCCGAACAGCCCTTCTCACAGTGAGGAAGTTCTTCCTGATGTTCCGGTGGAATCTCCTTTCCTGTAGTTTGAAGCCCTTGTTCCATTGTGTCCTAGTCTGCAGGGCAGCAGAAAACAAGCTTGCTCCCTCCTCCCTATGACTTCCCCTCACATATTTGTACATGGCTATCATGTCTCCTCTCAGCCTTCTCTTCTGCAGGCTAAACATGCCCAGCTCTTTAAGCCGCTCCTCATAGGGCTTGTTCTCCAGACCTTTGATCATTTTAGTTGCCCTTCTCTGGACACTTTCCAGCTTGTCAACATCTCCTTCAACTACGGTGCCCAGAACTGGACACAGTGTGATTCCAGGTGTGGCCTGACCAAGGCAGAATAGAGGGGAGCATAACTTCCCTGGATCTAGACGCTATTCCCCTATTGATGCAGGACAGAATCCCGTTGGCTTTCTTAGCAGCCGCATCACATTGTTGGCTCATGTTTAACTTGTTGTCCACGAGGACTCCAAGGTCTTTTTCGCACACACTGCTGTCAAGCCAGGCATCGTCCCCCATTCTGTATCTTTGATTTCCATTTTTTCTGCCGAAGTGAAGTATCTTGCATTTGTCCCTGTTGAACTTCATTGTGTTAGTTTCGGCCCATCTCTCTAGTCTGTCAAGATCGTTTTGAATTCTGCTCCTGTCTTCTGGAGTGTTAGCTATCCCTCCGAGTTTGGTGTCATCTGCAAACTTGATGATCGTGCCTTCTAACCCTTCGTCTAAGTCGTTAATAAAGATGTTGAACAGAACCGGGCCCAGGACGGAGCCCTGCTTGTGGCACTCCACTTGTCACTTCTTTCCATGATGAAGACGACGCATTGGTGATCACCCTTTGGGTTCGTTCTCTTAGCCAATTACAGATCCACCTAACCGTAGTTTTGTCTAGCCCACATTTTACTAGTTTGTTTGCCAGAAGGTCGTGGGGGACTTTGTCGAAGGCCTTACTGAAATCCAGGTACGCTACATCCACAGCATTCCCTGTATCGACCCAACTCGTAATTTTATCGAAAAAAGAGATCAGATTAGTCTGGCATGACTTGTTTTTGGTAAATCCGTGTTGACTATTAGCAATGACTGCATCTGTTTCTAAGTGTTCGCAGACCACTTCCTTAATGATCTTTTCCAGAATCTTGCCTGGTATCGACGTGAGGCTGACCGGACGGTAATTGTTTGGGTCGTTCTTTTTTCCCTTCTTGAAGATCGGGACCACATTCGCCCTCCTCCAATCTGCTGGGACTTCTCCCGTTCTCGAAGAACTCTCGAAGATAATTGCCAGTGGTTCTGAAATAACTTCCGCTAGTTCCTTCAATACTCTTGGATGTAGCTGATCTGGCCCTGGGGACTTGAATTCGTTTAGAGAGGTTAGGTGTTCCTGGACAGCTTGTTTCCCTATTTGGGGTTGGATTTCCCCCAATCCTTCGTCCATTCCGTGTTGCTGAGGTTGAAGATGGCTTGCTTTTTGTGAGAAGACCGAGGCAAAGAAGGCATTAAGCCGACGTCTCACAGGACCCATCGTGCACAGATATTCCGTAGCAATAATGTTAGGGTTAGGGTTATACCCCACTTCATCTCTCCTGAAGGAGACTCAAAGTGGCTTAGGTTGCAGGAAGCCAGTAAAGCCATCAACCAGTTAGAAAATAACAAAGCCAGCGGACCTGATGGGATCCCTGCTGAAACCTTCAAAGAAAGTGAGCCTCTCGTTTCAATTCATTCTCTGTTGTTTCCTGCAGTTCCTGTATTTCTTTATTTCTAGGTGTTCAGCTCTTGTGTGCATTTGCCTGACTTCAAGTGTCATCTGCGACAAGGTTTGTTTGACTTCTTTCCCTTCTTCGTTCCTTTCCGAATCCTGTTTTTTTTAGGGCTTGTTTCCGGTTGTTCTAATCTCTGCTATCTCCTCCAGCAATGTTATGCTCACGTATCATCTAGAGGCATGTCTGCGGATTTTCTCGCCCTCCTGCTTTTTGATCTAGTTGTTGCCATATTTTATTTCTTTTCATGATTCTGTGGAAATCCATTACCGGCGTTGCGCATTTTTAAAACTACAGGCCCAAACCTTTTGGAAGGAATCAATTAGGCTCCAAAAGGCCTTTGACGAAGTGCCTGTTTCCCCCTCCCTTAGATGCGTTCAAACAGAGAGAAAAATATATTAAAGCAAATGCGACCGGGAGGGGAAATCAATAGGAACAGATTGGTTTCCTTTGTAAAAGCAAAAAAACAGACCTAAGGTAATGTATCATTCCAAAGAGCAGGACTAAGGGGATATTAGACCAGGATCAATGAGGGAGCGATTTAATACCCTGTTCCCCCTAAAATAAGACATCCCCAGAAAATAAGACCTAGTAGAGGTTTTGCTGAATTGCGAAATATAAGACCTCCCCCGAAAGTAAGACCTCGCAAAGTTTGTGTTTGGAAGCAAGCAGGATCGGTAAATGTACATACCATAGGTTGTTGTACATGGAAATAAAGGTAGTAACAAGAAATAATAATAATATAATAAGAACTTTATTCTTGTATCCCACTTCCATCTCCCAGAAGGGACTCAGGGCAGCTTACACAGGGACAAGCCCAACAACAACATAAATTTACATACGAACGGAAATTTTAAACAGTAATTTAAAAACATTATAGCAATAGAATATAATACAGAAATTCTTGAAAGGATTCACAGTTTGGTTATTATTATTATTTATTTATTTACAGTATTTATATTCCGCCCTTCTTTCTCACCCCGAAGGGGACTCAGAGCGGATTACAATGAACACATATATGGCAAACATTCAATGCCAACAGACAAACAACATACATTAGACAGACTCAGAGGCATTTTTTTAAAACATTTTTCCAGCTTCACGATTCCGGCCACAGGGGGAGCTGTTGCTTCACCGTCCAGTAGTGGCTGTACTTCCTCATTCCTTTCCTTGTGTTTTGCTGGCAGTTTTATGGTGTTGTAAATTAGCCTCACGCATGAAGTGTCCCTAAATTTCCCTACTTGACAGATGCAACTGTCTTTCGGGGCTGCATAGGTCAACAGCAAGCCGGGGCTATTAATGGTCGGAGGCTTAACCCGACCCGGGCTTCGAACTCATGACCTCTCAGTCAGTAGTGATTTATAGCAGCTGGTTACTAGCCAGCTGCGCCACAGCCCGGTTATGCTGCTTTGCGATGACAACTACTGTACAGTAGATAATAATTTTATTTTTTTAAAAATTCAACCATAAATGTGAATTCTTCTTCATGGAAAAATAAGACATCTTCTGAAAATAAGACCTAGCACATCTTCGGGAGCAAAAATTAATATAAGACACTGTCTTATTTTCGGGGAAACACGGTAACAGATGCTCATTTTTTTGTTCAACCATAAATGTGAATTCTTCTTCATGGAAAAATAAGACATCCCCTGAAAATAAGACCTAGCGCATCTTCGGGAGCAAAAATTAATATAAGACACTGTCTTATTTTCGGGGAAACACGGTAATAGATGCTCATTTTTTTGTTCAACCATAAATGTGAATTCTTCTTCATGGAAAAATAAGACATCCCCTGAAAATAAGACCTAGCGCATCTTCGGGAGCAAAAATTAATATAAGACACTGTCTTATTTTCGGGGAAACACGGTAACAGATGCTCATTTTTTTGTTCAACCATAAATGTGAATTCTTCTTCATGGAAAAATAAGACATCCCCTGAAAATAAGACCTAGAGCATCTTTGGGAGCAAAAATTAATATAAGACACTGTCTTATTTTCGGGGAAACACGGTAGCTCTCCTAGAACAAAAACCAAAATGGGTGGTTTTATATGTTTATGGAGTAAAAGACCCGGGTTCAAGTCTCGAGCAAGTCATGAAACTTGTCCCTATGAGTCTGGAAGAGCTCACAGGGTTGTTGTGTAAGATGCTGGAGAAAGAGTAACACACACACAACACCCCTGCTAGGTAGGCACATGAATTCTTCTCACGGTCTCCTCCAGCGGTGCAATGGGATGGACTGTCTTAATGGCAAGCAATACGTTCCGATCCAAAGCACTGCAGAGTCCTAATCACAGTTTGCAGAGGTTTTATAGCACAGCTTCCGACCTCACCGCTTGAGTAAGCACACCTGAGCTCTGGCTTTCATCCCAACTTCTTTGGAGGTTGATTCCTCAGTCGTTGCTACATACAACTATTTAGTATGCAGAGATACTCACAACTATAACAAGACAACCACATGACGAGGATGACGGTGGATTACAGATGCAGAGAGATCAAAGTATCAAAAGAGACCCGAGAGGGATCATAGGAAATGACTCACATCTCTGTGGGGATTTATAAAAAGCACCATGATGACTGGAAAGGCATGTGTCGGCAGCTGATTGGCTAAGCTAACCAGGAGCCAGAATTCCGATTGGCTGCTGTCTCTAGCTTGGTGCTGAGACAAACAGTTTCACTCAGAGAGTGAAGAGAGTGCTGACTGGAAACAGTCGGGAAGGAATTCTCTGCCAACTCTCCGAAGCCTGATTATAAGGCAAATGAGGCATATTTAAAGACTGTTTATTCCCTCTGTTCTCTGTAAGAACTCAGAGAGACTGCTGTATATATTGTTGCCCTGTTTGACCTTTTGAACTGAAGTAAAGTTACTGCTACCATGTTTCCCCGAAAATAAGACAGTGTCTTATATTAATTTTTGCTCCTGGAGATGTGCTAGGTCTTATTTTCAGGGGATGTCTTATTTTTCCATGAAGAAGAATTCACATTTATTGTTGAACAAAAAAAAATGAACATTTATTATATACTGTACTAGCTGTGCCTGGCCACGCGTTGCTGTGGCGTTGTCTGGTGGTGTTGGTGAAAACTTGTTGAGGTAGTGGTGGTATTGAATGTCTGTTGTATGGTTGTCTTTATGTTTAGTATGCATTTGGTTGTTTGTGTAATGTGAAAGTGGTGAGGGTAGAGGGGGTCTATGTCCCTGTGTAGTATTGTATAGTATTTATACGTTGTCCATGTGTTGTGAATGCTTGGATTGTGTCCTGCTGCATAGTAGAAAGGGTTGGGCTGGATGGCCCTTTGGGGTCTCTCCAAACTCTTGGATTATATGCTATTATTATTATTATTATTATTATTATTATTATTATTATCATCATCATCATCATGTTCATCATCATCATTATTATGTAGAGGCTGAATGGCCATCTGTCAGGAGTGTTTGGATTGTGTCCTCCTGCATGGTAGAAGGAAGTTGATGTGGATGATCCTTAGGGGTCGCTCCAAACCTTAGGATTGTATGTTGTTGTTGTTATTATTATTAGTGTTGAGAGGCTGGGTGGCCATCTGTTGGGAGTGCTTGGATTGTGTCCTGCATGGCAGATTTGGGTTGGACTGGATTGCCTTTAGGGGTGTCTCCCAACTATCTGATGCTATGATTCGATGTATATTATTATTGCCTAACTCTGCCTGTCCCCTGGGTGAGTTGGTTGCTAGGAAACCAAGTGGGCGGAGCTTAGCCTTCTAACTGGCAGCAATTGGATAAAAATAACTATTCCTCTCCCACTAATTAGGACTTTATTTTTCTTTTCTTTTTGTTGTATCAACCTAGAGGCATGGATGAGGGCTTGTGCTGTCAATTTTCGAGGTTGGGGGGCCTGTAGTTTTGTTGTTTTGTTGGTCGCCAGGATTCCATCACTCTTTTATACTGTACTAGCTGTGCCCGGCCACGAGTTACTGTGGCAAACTGGTGGTGGTATTGGTTAAAACTTGTTGTGTAATTTTTATTTGACGTTATTTGCGTTTTTTAATTAATTTTATTGTAAGTTATCTTTTTATTTATTATATTTTATTATTTTCTTGTATAATTTTTAGTTATTTTTTGTTATTATGGTATTTTATTGTATTAATTTTTTAGTGTTTTTAATTATTTTTTAGTGTTTTTTATTATTTTTTATTGGGTTGCTAGGAGACCAAGTTGGAGGAGCTTAGCCTTCTAACTGGCAGCAATTGGATAAAAGCAATTATTCCTCTCTCTCTAATTAGGACTTTATTTTTCTTTTCTTTTTGTTGTATCAACCTAGAGCCATGGATGATGGGTTGTGTCGTCAAATTTCGAGGTTGGGGGGCCTGTAGTTTTGTTGTTTTGTGGGTCGCCGTGATGTCATCACTCTTTTATATATATAGATATATAAATAGTAGTTATTATCACAAACCAGCATAACCAGACAAACTGTGAATTCTATCAAGAATTTCTTGTTACGACCATTATTTCCATGTACAACCATCTATGGTACGTACATTTACCAATCCTGCATACTCTGGTGTTCTGTTCGGCGGGCATGCTTCCAAACAAAAACTTTGCTAGGTCTTACTTTCGGGGGAGGCCTTATTTTTTAGCAATTCAGCAAAACCTCTACTAGGTCTTATTTTCCGGGGATGTCTTATTTTAGGGGAAACAGGGTAGTTGTTACACAAACCTGAGTGACACTTTATTATACTGCAGGGCATATTTTGGTTCAGAAACAGTGGTAAAGCTTCTGTTTATTTACATCTACAACCTCCAACAGTCTCCTGTCTCATACGCCTTTCAGTGGAATGCGACTACATGTCCAACAGAACTGTATTTCGACCACAATGGAGTTACAGGCAATGCATTTCTATGTAATATAGCATTTTCTACCTGAGAGCTGGGTGGAAGGTGCAGTCTTAGAATCATAGAATCATAGAATAGTAGAGTTGGAAGAGACCACATGGGCCATCTAGTCCAACCCCCTGCTAAGAAGCAGGAAATCGCATTCAAAGCACCCCCGACAGATGGCCATCCAGCCTCTGCTTAAAAGCCTCCAAAGAAGGAGCCTCCACCACGGCCCGGGGGAGAGAGTTCCACTGTCGAACAGCTCTCACAGTGAGCAAGTTCTTCCTGATGTTCAGGTGGAATCTCCTTTCCTGTAGTTTGAAGCCCTTGTTCCATTGTGTCCTAGTCTGCAGGGCAGCAGAAAACAAGCTCCCTCCCTCCTCCCTATGACTTCCCTTCATGTATTTTTACATGGCTCTCATGTCTTCTCTCAGCCTTCTCTTCTGCAGGCTAAACATGCCCAGCTCTTTAAGCCTCTCCTCATAGGGCTTGTTCTCCAGACCCTTAATCATTTTAGTCGCCCTCCTCTGGACGCTTTCCAGCTTGTCAACATCTCCCTTCAACTGCGGTGCCCAGAATTGGACCCAGTGTGATTCCAGGTGTGGTCTGACCAAGGCAGAATAGAGGGGAGCATGACTTCCCTGGATCTAGACGCTATTCCCCTATTGATGCAGGCCAGAATCCCATTGGCTTTTTTAGCAGCCGCATCACATTGTTGGCTCATGTTTAACTTGTTGTCCACGAGGACTCCAAGGTCTTTTTCGCACACACTGCTGTCAAGCCAGGCATCGTCCCCCATTCTGTATCTTTGATTTCCATTTTTTCTGCCGAAGTGAAGTATCTTGCATTTGTCCCTGTTGAACTTCATTGTGTTAGTTTCGGCCCATCTCTCTAGTCTGTCAAGATCGTTTTGAATTCTGCTCCTGTCTTCTGGAGTGTTAGCTATCCCTCCCAGTTTGGTCCCGTCTGCAAACTTGATGATCGTGCCTTCTAACCCTTCGTCTAAGTCGTTAATAAAGATGTTGAACAGAACCGGGCCCAGGACGGAGCCCTGCTGATGGCACTCCACTTGTCACTTCTTTCCATGATGAAGACGACGCATTGGTGAGCACCCTTTGTGTTCGTTCGCTTAGCCAATTACAGATCCACCTAACTGTAGTTTTGTCTAGCCCACATTTTACTAGTTTGTTTGCCAGAAGGTCGTGGGGGACTTTGTCGAAGGCCTTACTGAAATCCAGGTAGGCTACATCCACAGCATTCCCTGTATCGACCCAACTCGTAACTCTATCGAAAAAAGAGATCAGATTAGTCTGGCATGACTTGTTTTTGGTAAATCCGTGTTGACTATTAGCAATGACCGCATTTGTTTCTAAGTGTTCGCAGACCACTTCCTTAATGATCTTTTCCAGAATTTTGCCTGGTATTGATGTGAGGCTGACCGGACGGTAATTGTTTGGGTCGTTCTTTTTTCCCTTCTTGAAGATAGGGACCACATTCGCCCTCCTCCAATCTGCTGGGACTTCTCCCGTTCTCCAAGAACTCTCGAAGATAATTGCCAGTGGTTCTGAAATAACTTCCGCTAGTTCCTTCAGTACTCTTGGGTCTTTCCAAAATATAAGACACCCAGGTGTCTTCGATTTTCTGGACTGCAAATCCCAGCATCCTGGGAAGCACAATTCCCATTCCGGATGGAAAATACACCAAACCCGACTTACCCGAGCTCCGTGCCAAACGTGACGCAAGCCCCGGAACGAGACCAAACGCAGTACGGATCGCGGGAGGCCAGGCAGCTCCTGGGAACGGCAGAAAAGAGAGGTGTTTGTGGATGATGGGAATTGTCTCATCACTGCTCTCTGGCCTGCGATAGAGTCATTCCGTTGCCCACTGGTCTAGTTGAGAGTCGGACTAGATGCCCTCTAATGACCCCGCTCCAAGTTTGATGTGCCCAGCGGAAATTTCAGAAGGAAAAAGGACTTGGGCAAGTCACACTCTCTCATCTGTTTTTCTGTGTCTTTCAAGTCATTTCTAACTTGTGGCAATTATTATTATTATTATTTTATTATGTCACAGCAAACAGGATAGATATGCTGGATTTCATATCACAAAATCACAAGTGTGATGTACTTTTGGCTTTGAAGCTGCAAGGCTATTCAACCATATTTTTATATATATAGATTATGACTATCATATTATTTATTGATTTATATTTATTATTATTTACTTATTATTACCATTAAAATTATCATCTTGTTAATATAATTAATTACTTATTAGCAATCTATTATTATTAATACTTATTATTACATATTATTACTACTACATGGCAGAAGGGGGATGGTCTAAATGGCCTTTGCAGCCCCTTCCAATTTGATACGAATCAAATTATGCACATTACATTTTTATATATAATAATAATAATATAAGATGATGATGATGATGATGATCATCATCATCATTTAATTACTTATTAATCGCCCTCCATCCACGATGCTCTAGGTGATTTACAAGATAAAATTGTAAAGGATAAAAACATACATACAAATATTGATAAAATTAACATAGATTAAAAGCTCTAGTAAAGTGCCAGGTCTTGAGTGCTAGGGCAAAATTATTATTATTATTATGATCATCATCATCATCATCATCACTGTAACGAAGTGTGATTTTTTTAGTTTACAGATGTCATGTTTAATTGCGTTTTAAAAGGGTCAATATTTCAGTTACTCTACACTCATGAGTTGGTTGCCATGGAGAAGGGGGCGGAGCCAACTGCCGTTTTGGTGGAGAAGTGCAGGTTTGAAAAAGAAGCGGTTAGTCTGTGCCCTGATGAGGTACAGTGAAGACTGACCCTCAGTTGAAGGGATTAGGGAGACTCAAATGCTTAATTTTAAGTCAATTCAAAATAAGTTTGGTGACTTATTTTAAGGTAGTCTGTGCCCTGATGAGGTACAGTGAAGACTGACCCTCAGTTGAAGGGATCAGGGAGACTCAAATGCTTATTTTTGAGTCAATTCAAAATAAGTTTGGTGACTTATTTGAAGGTAGTCTGTGCCCTGATGAGGTGCAGTGAAGACTGACCCTCAGTTGAAGGGATCAGGGAGACTCAAATGCTTATTTTTGAGTCAATTCAAAGTAAGTTTGGTGACTTATTTTAAGGTAGTCTGTGCCCCGATGAGGTGCAGTGAAGACTGACCCTCAGTTGAAGGGATCAGGGAGACTCAAATGCTTATTTTTGAGTCAATTCAAAATAAGTTTGGTGACTTATTTGAAGGTAGTCTGTGCCCTGATGAGGTGCAGTGAAGACTGACCCTCAGTTGAAGGGATCAGGGAGACTCAAATGCTTATTTTTGAGTCAATTCAAAATAAGTTTGGTGACTTATTTGAAGGTAGTATGTGCCCTAATGAGGTGCAGTGAAGACTGACCCTCAGTTGAAGGGATCAGGGAGACTCAAATGCTTATTTTTGAGTCAATTCAAAATAAGTTTGGTGACTTATTTTAAGGTAGTCTGTGCCCTGATGAGGTACAGTGAAGACTGACCCTCAGTTGAAGGGATCAGGGAGACTCAAATGCTTAATTTTGAGTCAATTTAAAATAAGTTTGGTGACTTATTTTAAGGTAGTCTGTGCCCTGATGAGGTGCAGTGAAGACTGACTCTCAGTTGAAGGGATCAGGGAGACTCAAATGCTTAATTTTAAGTCAATTTAAAATAAGTTTGGTGACTTATTTTAAGGTAGTCTGTGCCCTGATGAAGTACAGTGAAGACTGGCCCTCAGTTGAAGGGATCAGGGAGACTCAAATGCTTAATTTTGAGTCAATTTAAAATAAGTTTGGTGACTTATTTTAAGGTAGTCTGTGCCCTGATGAAGTACAGTGAAGACTGACCCTCAGTTGAAGGGATCAGGGAGACTCAAATGCTTATTTTTGAGTCAATTCAAAGTAAGTTTGGTGACTTATTTTAAGGTAGTCTGTGCCCTGATGAGGTGCAGTGAAGACTGACCCTCAGTTGAAGGGATCAGGGAGACTCAAATGCTTATTTTTGAGTCAATTCAAAATAAGTTTGGTGACTTATTTCAAGGTAGTCTGTGCCCTGATGAGGTGCAGTGAAGACTGACCCTCAGTTGAAGGGATCAGGAAGACTCAAATGCTTATTTTTGAGTCAATTCAAAATAAGTTTGGTGACTTATTTTAAGGTAGTCTGTGCCCTGATGAGGTACAGTGAAGACTGACCCTCAGTTGAAGGGATCAGGGAGACTCAAATGCTTAATTTTGAGTCAATTTAAAATAAGTTTGGTGACTTATTTTAAGGTAGTCTGTGCCCTGATGAGGTGCAGTGAAGACTGACTCTCAGTTGAAGGGATCAGGGAGACTCAAATGCTTAATTTTAAGTCAATTTAAAATAAGTTTGGTGACTTATTTTAAGGTAGTCTGTGCCCTGATGAAGTACAGTGAAGACTGGCCCTCAGTTGAAGGGATCAGGGAGACTCAAATGCTTAATTTTGAGTCAATTTAAAATAAGTTTGGTGACTTATTTTAAGGTAGTCTGTGCCCTGATGAAGTACAGTGAAGACTGACCCTCAGTTGAAGGGATCAGGGAGACTCAAATGCTTATTTTTGAGTCAATTCAAAGTAAGTTTGGTGACTTATTTTAAGGTAGTCTGTGCCCTGATGAGGTGCAGTGAAGACTGACCCTCAGTTGAAGGGATCAGGGAGACTCAAATGCTTATTTTTGAGTCAATTCAAAATAAGTTTGGTGACTTATTTTAAGGTAGTCTGTACCCTGATGAGGTGCAGTGAAGACTGACCCTCAGTTGAAGGGATCAGGAAGACTCAAATGCTTATTTTTGAGTCAATTCAAAATAAGTTTGGTGACTTATTTGAAGGTAGTCTGTGCCCTGATGAGGTGCAGTGAAGACTGACTCTCAGTTGAAGGGATCAGGGAGACTCAAATGCTTATTTTTGAGTCAATTAAAAATAAGTTTGGTGACTTATTTTAAGGTAGTCTGTGCCCTGATGAGGTACAGTGAAGACTGACCCTCAGTTGAAGGGATCAGGAAGACTCAAATGCTTATTTTTGAGTCAATTTAAGATAAGTTTGGTGACTTATTTTAAGGTAGTCTGTGCCCTGATGAAGTACAGTGAAGACTGACCCTCAGTTGAAGGGATCAGGGAGACTCAAATGCTTATTTTTGACTCAATTTACAATAAGTTTAGTGACTTATTTTAAGGCAGTCTGTCTCCTGATGAGGAACAGATTGAAATTCACAGGGTGACTGCAGTTTAGAGCAGTAAAGAAGTGACATTTTAAGAAGTTTGAAACACCTCATCCTAGCCTTGCAACTGTTAACCAAAGTGCCTCTAAAGAGAAAGTTACTGTAACCATTAAGCTTTGTGCCGGAATAAACGTGTTATTGTTCTTTTAAACATCTCAGCTTCTGTCATATATATTACCATCAAAAACAAACAAGAAGAAAGAAGAAAAACAAAATTTAAAAGGTCTCCTCTCTAAGTAGCTAGTGGCTATATCTTCCCATAGTGGTGGCAAGCGTGGCCACATTACATCTGGTGGCCACATTATAAACATCTTTACACTGGTGGTGTAACAAGATCAAATGAAATATGAATTTATGATATGTGGTATGAATGAGAGGAATGAATGAGTTAGTACATTTGAAGACACCAGTATGAAGACTAATGCCTGCAAACCATTAACTACCTGCTCAGGAATTGTAATTAAAACCTGCTAATGAGACCTGAAATAGTTGATCTGCCCAGCAAACTGTGATAAGAACTGCGACTGATAAGAGAAATGTTTACATCTGTTAACATCTGTCAACATTTGCTAACTTGATGAACTTTTGGGGCAGAGCTGCTTGTTTGCTAACACCAATCAAGAGGAATCAACATCTGGTCCAGGAAACTGAGGATATTCCAGGATGGAAGACGTCTATCACTAATTTACAACTTTGGGACAACATCATCAGCAAAATATTGCTATATAAGTGACCTTATGAGAGTCCAGAAGGTGTGACAGACAGCGACACTGTTCACCCGCCATGCTCAGTGGAGATGGTGTCCTTGAGAGTATAATAAAACACAACAATACAATCTCTAAAATCAGAACACTAAATAAAGAACAACACTCTGAAAACAGGGGAATTCCACACAGGAAACAATCAGGGCCAGCTAACACCTCCCAGCAAAGTATTCCCATCATCAAAGTCTGGCAAATCCTCTGTTTTCTCAGGGCCACAGACAGTAGAAGCACATAAAATATCGCAAAGAACACCACTCTGAAAACAAGGCAATTCCAGACAGGAAACAATCAGGGCCAGCTAACACCTCCCAGCAAAGTATTCCCATCACCTAAGTCAAATTCTCTGTTTTCTCAGGGCCACAGACAGTAGAAGCACATAAAATATCGCAAACAACACCACTCTGAAAACAAGGGAATTCCAGACAGGAAACAATCAGGGCCAGCTAACACCTCCCAGCAATGTGTTAGAACTTTGGGACAACATCATCAGCAAAATATTGCTATATAAGTGACCTTATGACAGTCCAGGAGGTGTGACAGACAGCGACGCTGTTCACCCGCCATGCTCAGTGGAGATGGTGTCCTTGGGAGGGGAAGATCTGCTCTGGGAAAGCAGGATTCTGTTCACTGTTTGGGGCCTCTTTTTCTCATGGGAAGAGAAAAGAGTGCATTTTGAAGTCATGGTCTTTTTGAAGTTTTGGCGTTTTGGCGTTTTGGAACTATGTCTTGGCAGTCAGCAGTGGAAGCTGGGTCTGGCCTAAGCAGGTGCTTCTCCAAGAAGGGAGAGAGAATATGGTAATATTTGTGTGCATGAAGATGGAGGCATGTTGTGTGTGAATGATGAATGAAAATGTAACACCCCCCCCTTGTTTGTTTCTTAGCCAATGTAACTGTAGGTTGTTTGTGAATCCAATGTAGTTGCATAGAATCTGTATGTTTGTATGTCTAAATGTTGTTCTTTGTTGTTCTGTAAAAATTCTGCTATACCTCTCAGACTGAAATTGCAATAAAAAGAACCTATGCTTTAAAGCAGGGGTCCCCAAACTAAGGCCCGGGGGCCGGATGCGGCCCTCCAAGGTCATTTACCTGGCCCCCGCCCTCAGTTTTATAATATAATATTTTTATATCAGTTTTAATAATATAATATATTGTATATACATATAATATTGATAATAACATTATGTTATACAATATAATACTAATAGTAATACCATATAATAATATTAATTATATGTTATATATTACATATTATATAATAGTATAGTGGTAGAGTTCAATATCTATATATATAAAAGAGTGATGGAATCAGGGCAGCGGACAAAACAACAAAACTACAGGCCCCCCAACCCCGAAATTTGACAACAAAACCCATCATTCACAGCTCTAGGTTGATACAACAAAAAGAAAAGAAAAATAAAGTCCTAATTACAGGGAGATGAATAATAGTTTTTATCCAATTGCTGCCAGTTTGAAGGCTAAGCTCCGCCCACTTGGTCTCCTAGCAACCTACTCAGCCCAGGGGACAGGCACAGTTAGGCCTCACTTAGGCCTCTTCCACAGATTATCAGATTTTAACTGGATTATATGGCAGTGTAGACTCAAGGCCCTTCCATACAGCTATATAACCCATTTAGAATCTTATATTATCTGCTTTGAACTGGATTATCTTGACTCCACACTGCCATATAATCCACTTCAGTGTGCATACTACACATAAAGACAACCATACAACAGACATTCAATACCACCACTACCTCAACAATTTCTCACCAACACCACCAGACAACGCCACAGAAACGCGTGGCTGGGCACAGCTAGTAGTAATATATAATGCTAATATTGTGTTATGCTAATAATATAATATATAGTGTGTACATACAGCTGTTCTGAGTCCCCTTCGGGATGAGAAGGGTGGGATATAAATGTAGAAAATAAATGCAGTAAATAAATAATTAATTTTAGACTAAGCTCGGCCAAAGTCTGAAATGACTTGAAGACACACAACAACAACAATCCTAATTCACTTGACTATCTCATTGGCCAGTAGCAGGCCCACACTTTCCACTGAAATCCTGATAGGTTTATGTTGGTTAAATTTGTTTTCATTTTTAAATATTGTACTGCTTTGTTGTTGTTGTTGTTGCACTACAAATAAGACATGTGCAGTATGCATAGGAATTTGTTTTGTTTTTTTCAAATGATAATTCGGCCCCTCAACAGTCTGAAGGATTGTGGACCGGCCCTCTGCACCCCCGCTTTAAAGTTATTGAAAAGTTATTCATAACATTTTTGGTGTCAGAAGTGGGATATTCTGTTCAGTCTGAGCAGGATGTTTTAACTGTTGTTGTAAAAGTCTTCATGACAGTGGCAGTGGTTATAATATAATAGTATAATTAAATAAACATCCAACGTCTCTTCTCCGCAATCACCATCCCACTTTTCTGTCTGAAACGAGACTCCAAGAATCGGGATTTCTTCTCAATGGGACACCATACTTGGGCACCTTTTTGTCTGTCCAGGGATGGACTAGATGCCCGCTAGGTTCCCCTTTTGCTCACCTCCGGCATGCGCTGTGGGCCGAGCATCGGCTGAGAGGCACGCGCACCACGCAGCCCGAGAAAGCCACGTAAAGAGCGTGGTTGGCCTTGTCCAGCTCGAAATCCAGGACCCGGCGGTCGTCCTTCTTGACGCTGCACCTAGGATCACGGAATCACAGAACTGGAAGAAACCCCAAGACAAACCCCGTTCTGGCACCATCAAAGCCCTCCCGACAGATGGCCGTCCCCTCTCTAGAGAGCTCACCGGGAAGGGTTGTAGACCGAGATTTCGTCCAGCAAGACGGTCTCCACCGTCGAGTTCTCGGCCGTCCGGGACAAAACCTTCAGCACCGTCCCGTCTTCCGAGCCCAGAAAGAGAACCGTGTAGTTTTTGAAAGGACCGGCCGCCGTGTCCACAGCCAAGTGGGTCAGCTTATACCTGTTATGGGACAAAAAACTCCAGTGGACTCCCAGTCTATGCCTTGCTAGACTTGGGATCCCTAAAGGGCATCTAGTCCGACCCCTTTCTGCAATTAAGGCAGACAATGAAATCCCTCCCGGCAGATGGCCATCCAGCTTCAGTGCAAAAAACTCCAGAGAAAAGGAGACTCCACTAGACTCCCGGTCTATGCTTTTCTAGAATTGGGATCCCTAAAGGGCATCTAGTCCGACCCCTTTCTGCAATTAAGGCAGACAATCAAATCCCTCCCGGCAGATGGCCATCCAGCTTCAGTGCAAAAAACTCCAGAGAAAAGGAGACTCCACTAGACTCCCGGTCTATGCTTTTCTAGAATTGGGATCCCTAAAGGGCATCTAGTCCGACCCCTTTCTGCAATTAAGGCAGACAATCAAATCCCTCCCGGCAGATGGCCATCCAGCTTCAATGCAAAAAACTCCAGAGAAACTGAGACTTCACTAGACTCCTGGTCTATGCTTTTCTAGGCTTGGGATCCCTAAAGGGCATCTAGTCTGACCCCTTTCTGTCATTAAGGCAGACAATGAAATCCCTCCCGGCAGATGGCCATCCAGCTTCAGTGCAAAAAACTCCAGAGATACGGAGACTCCACTAAACTCTTGGTCTATGCCTTGCTAGACTTGGGATCCCTAAAGGGCATCTAGTCCGACCCCTTTCTGCAATTAAGGCAGACAATGAAATCCCTCCCAACAGATGGCCATCCAGCTTCAATGCAAAAAACTCCACTAGACTTCCAGTCTATGCCTTGCTAGACTTGGGATCCCCAAAGGGCATCTAGTCTGACCCCTTTCTGCAATTAAGGCAGACAATGAAATCCCTCCCAGCAGATGGCCATAAGCTTCAGTTAAAAAAACTCCAGAGAAAGTGCTGAGCTCGAATCCCGGAATCCTAAGATCCAAATCCCGGAGTCCCGAGTTCGAGTCTTCTCGCCTCCTTACCTGCTGGCGGTCTTGGTGAACCAGGGCTGCCCGGTGACCGAAGGCACGGCTTCGTCCAGGAGCGGGAAGGACTTGATGAAACTCAGCATCTCGTCGGGGAAATCGTTGGAGGTCCGGAAACCAGACGCTTTCCCGATCCCGGCACAACAACCAGGCCTGACGGAGAAAAGAAACCATCGTGAGTTGGGAATGAAAGGTTGCCAGGATGACAATGAGGACTAGCATCTTCATTTTAAAACTTGGACCATGACTTTCATACCTGGGGTATTGTTAGTATTACCTGGGCTTTGGCACTTTTTCCTCCGGGATGGGGGTCCAGGCCGCGTCGGCGTTCTTTTGCTCCTTGAATTTGCCATTGAAGACCCGCTCTATTTCGTCCATATAAAAGGCACAGACGGCTGAACCTGTGATGCTGGATGGTGATGATATTATTATTATTAATTATTATTATTATTTTAATTTATATCCCATTCTCCTCTTGTAAATGAGACTTAAAGCAGATCATGACATTCAAAGCAACACAAGTGTTCACACAATGTATTATTCGCTCCAATGATGGGATACAGGATGTATCAACAATATACACATCATCATCATCATCATTATTATTATTATTATTGTATGACACAGCAAACAAGATAGATATGCTGGATTTCGCATCACAAAATCACAAGTCGAACACTTCCCAAGTGTCTAGGACTGTCTGATGTATTATTTTGATTATGATTATGATTATTATTATTATTATTATTATTATTATTATTGTTGTTGTTATTATGTTATGACACAGCAAACAAGATAGATATGCTGGATTTCGTATCACAAAACCACAAGTCGAACACTTCCCATGTGTCTAGGACTGTGTGATGTTTATTATTATTATTATTATTATTATTATTATTATTATTATTATTATTATTATTATTTTATTACAATACAGCAAACAAGATAGACATGCTGGATTTCGTATCACAAAATCACAAGTCGAATACTTCCCAAGTGTCTAGGACTGTGTGATGTATTTTCGGATGATGATGCAGATCCCAGTAGGGTGGCCTTTTGCAGTTGACAGATCGTGATTTTGTCAATGTCTATTGTTTCCAAATGCCGGCTGAGATCTTTTGGCACGGCACCCAGTGTGCCGATCACCACCGGGACCACCTGCACTGGTTTCTGCCAGAGTCTTTGAAGTTCAATCTTGAGGTCCTGATAGCGGCTGAGTTTTTCCTGTTGTTTTTGTCAATGCGACTGTCACCTGGGATGGTGACATCAATGATCCAAACCTTTTTCTTTTCCACAACTGTGATGTCTGGTGTGTTGTGTTCCAGAACTTTGTCAGTCTGGATTCGGAAGTCCCACAGTATCTTTGCGTGCTCATTTTCCAAGACTTTTGCAGGTTTGTGATCCCACCAGTTCTTTGCTGCTGGGAGGTGGGACTTGAGGCATAAGTTCCAAGGAATCATTTGGGCCACATAGTTGTGCCTCTGTTTGTACTCTGTCTGTGCGATTTTCTTACAGCAGCTGAGGATATGATCCATGGTTTCGTTGTTTTCCTTGCACAGTCTGCATTTTGGTTCATTAGCTGATTTTTCGATCTTGGCCTGAATGGCCTTTGTTCTGATGTCTTGCTCCTGGGCTGCAAGGATCAGGCCTTCTGTCTCCTTCTTCAGGGTCCCATTCGTGAGCCAGAGCCAGGTCTTCTCCTTATCAGCTTTTCCTTCAATTTTGTCAAGGAACTTTCCATGCCATGTTTTGTTGTGCCAGCTGTCAGCTCTAGTTTGTAGTGCGGTTTTCTTGTACTGGTTTTTTGTCTGCTGTGTTTTGAGGAGTTTCTGATTTTTCGACTTGTGATTTTGTGATACGAAATCCAGCATATCTATCTTGTTTGCCGTGTCATACAATAATAATAATAATAATAATAATAATAATAATAATAATTGATATTATTTTCTTTTTTGTCCGTACCTGTTGGACTGGGTGGTAAAGACCCCGAAGACGGCCAGGCGGCCGTTGACCTGGGCCACGTCGGTGACAGCTTGGAGGACATCGAAGTAGAAAAAGGAGTCTCCGGGGACGGAGCAGTTGAGCCGGGCCTTGAGGAAGGAGGTCCAATACTTCTCCAGGACCCTCGGCGAGCCCCCCATGTCGTTCTTGCAGACCCGGCCCACGCGGGAGAAGACCACCTGAGGGTGCGGGACAACACGGCGGATTCAGAGTAAAATAATACATGTAATAATAAATAGAGTAAAATAATAAATGCAATAATAATAATAATAAGATCAGAGTGAATTAATAAATGTATTAATAAATGTATTTATTATTTAGTATAATAAATGTATTATATTATTAAATATAATAAAAATAGAGCAAAATAAATGTAATAGTAGCAACAATAGAGAAAAATAATAAATGTAATAATACCAATAATAATGGAGAAAAATAATAAATGTACCATATATTCTGGAGTATAAGCTGACCCAAATATAAGCCAACCAGGACCCTCACCCAAGTATAAGCCGCGGGGGGCTTTTTCAGTCTTAAAAAAAAGGGCTGAAAAACTAGGCTTATACTCAAGTATATACAGTATATATCTATATATATATAAAGGTAAAGTTATTTGGGCCGTGACTATAACAACACAACTATATGCCCCAGAACCACCAAACTTGACAACACAACGCAAAAGCCTTGCCTCAAGGTTCATACAACACAACTGAACCCCCCAAACGGAACCGAGACCCACAAGACCCCAAAACCCAGGAAAGATGAAGAGCGCATGCGCCATACATGCAAAACCCAAAACATGAACAAAAATAACAAAATACACAAATAATTTTTTTAAAACTCTACAATTTAGAAACCACACCACCACACTTCTCCACACCAATGCATAAAGAACAACACTCTCAAAACAGGTCTACCACCGACACAAAATGATCAGTCCCACCTAACACCTCCCAACAAAGGATTACCCCAGGCAGGAATCAGCCAGGCTTCGAACATAAAAACCATGACACAATCAGTGCCACCTAACACCACCCAAGAAAGGATTCCACCAGACAGGAATCAACCACGGTTTGGAGTTATAAGACACGAAACAATCAGGGCCAGCTAACACCTCCAAACACATGAATTCCCCAGGCACAAAGCACCCAGGCTTTCACATTACAATGCTATTAAATACTAATAAAAAAAACTAATAACACAATTCACACCGACACTATTCATTGCAATCCAGGTCACCAAGCAAGGACTTCCAGAACAACAAAACGGCCAGTCTTTCAGGAACCAAGGCTATTCACTGCTATTCCACCTGGCCAACAAATCATTCCGATGAGCCACAGCAACGCGTAGCCGGGTAAAGCTAGTATTTATATAATATATAAAAGCGTGTCAGCAAAAATGGCTAAGCGTGTCAGTGTTGACACGCGTGTCATAGGTTGGCCATCACTGGCATAAAAGGTAAATAGAACCCAAATTGGGGTACCATGAGGGCATCTAGATGGTCCTCGCAGTCAACTTCACAGGCAAATGGCTTGAATCTTTTTTCCCTCCGCTTTCAGACACTCACCCGTCCCAGCGTGGTGTACTCCATGGAGATCTCGCGGAAGAAGAGGTAGACGTAATCGCCGTACTCCAGAGCATGTACAAAGTGAGGCTCTGGGTTCAAAAGAAGGGAGAGAAAAAAATGTGAATTTCTTTTGGATGCTCCTGGCTTTGATATCCGCTCCAAAAGCCATCTAGACTACATTCTGGTTTGCATCGCCTATTGGAATCGCATTGGCCTTTGTTGCTGCCGCATCGCCAAATTGGCTTACGTTTTTTTTTCTAGCTCAATCTCACCTCGGAGCCATTTAGAATCGTATTTGACCGTCCGAAGCACGGGACTCCGCTCTCCCAAACTCCGGTAGATCACGGCGTCGCTGGCTTGGAAATCGGCCACCGTTGCGGAGTAGAGATTCCCGTCTGAGAAGGAAAAATAGACAAATAATAACTAAAGACAGCTGTCTATTCTGAACAATATCTGAAAAATGTGCACCACGATAAAGGTTCAAACCATAGAACACAATATGTATATTAGAGCATCATATACATCAGGGGTCCCCAAACTAAGGCCCGGGGGCCGGATGTGGCCCATCGAAGCCATTTATCCGGCCCCCATGGCACAAGGGCATAAGGGGGTTGGACTAAATGACCCAAGGGGTCTCTTTTTCTTTTACAACCCTTATTATTATTAATTATTATTATTATTATTAACAACAACATTAAGGCTGGGTGGCCAACTGTCAGGGGTGCTTTGCTTGTGCTTTTGGTGCACAGAGGCAGACGAGGGTTGGACTTAATGGCCCAAGGGATCTCTTCCAACCCTCTTTTTATTATTATTATTATTATTATTATTATTATTATTATTATTATTATTATTATTATTACTAGCTGTGCCCGGCCATGCGTTGCTGTGGCAAAGTGGTGGTGGTATTGGTTAAAAATTGTTGTGTAATTTTTATTTGACGTTATTTGTATTTTTTAATTAATTTTATTGTAAGTTATCTTTTTATTTATTATATTTTATTATTTTCTTGTATTATTTTTAGTTATTTTCTCTCATTATAGTATTTTATTGTATTAATCTTTTAGTGTTTTTAATTATTTTTTAGTGTTTTTAATTATTTTTTATTGGGTTGCTAGGAGACCAAGTTGGAGGAGCTTAGCCCTCTAACTGGCAGCAATTGGAGAAAAGCAATTATTCCTCTCCCTCTAATTACGACTTTATTTTTCTTTTCTTTTTGTTGTATCAACCTAGAGGCGTGGATGATGGGTTGTGTTGTCAAATTTCGAGGTTGGGGGGCCTGTAGTTTTGTTGTTTTGTCGGTCGCCGTGATGCCATCACTCTTTTATATATATAGATTATTAACATTGATGCTGGGTGGCCATCAGTCAGGGGTGCTTTGCTTGTGCTTTCGGTGCACAAAGGCAGAAGGGGATTGGACTCAATGGCCCAAAGGGTCTCTTCCAACCCTTATTTATTTATTTATTATTATTATTAACATTGAGGCTGGGTGGCCATCTGTCAGGGGTGCTTTGCTTGTGTTTTTGGTGCACAAAGGCAGAAGGGGATTGGACTCAATGGCCCAAAGGGTCTCTTCCAACCCTTATTTATTTATTTATTATTATTATTAACATTGAGGCTGGGTGGCCATCTGTCAGGGGTGCTTTGCTTGTGTTTTTGGTGCACAAAGGCAGAAGGGGATTGGACTCAATGGCCCAAAGGGTCTCTTCCAACCCTTATTTATTTATTTATTATTATTATTAACATTGAGGCTGGGTGGCCATCTGTCAGGGGTGCTTTGCTTGTGTTTTTGGTGCACAAAGGCAGAAGGGGATTGGACTCAATGGCCCAAAGGGTCTCTTCCAACCCTTATTTATTTATTTATTATTATTATTAACATTGAGGCTGGGTGGCCATCTGTCAGGGGTGCTTTGCTTGTGTTTTTGGTGCACAAAGGCAGAAGGGGATTGGACTCAATGGCCCAAAGGGTCTCTTCCAACCCTTATTTATTTATTTATTATTATTATTAACATTGATGCTGGGTGGCCATCAGTCAGGGGTGCTTTGCTTGTGTTTTTGGTGCACAAAGGCAGAAGGGGATTGGACTCAATGGCCCAAAGGGTCTCTTCCAAACCTTTTTTATTATTATTGCTATTATTATTATTATTATTATTATTATTATTATTATTATTATTAACATTGAGGCTGGGTGGCCATCAGTCAGGGGTGCTTTGCTTGTGCTTTCGGTGCACAAAGGCAGAAGGGGATTGGACTCAATGGCCCAAAGGGTCTCTTCCAACCCTTATTTATTTATTTATTATTATTATTAACATTGAGGCTGGGTGGCCATCTGTCAGGGGTGCTTTGCTTGTGTTTTTGGTGCACAAAGGCAGAAGGGGATTGGACTCAATGGCCCAAAGGGTCTCTTCCAAACCTTTTTTATTATTATTGCTATTATTATTATTATTATTATTATTATTATTATTATTATTATTATTAACATTGAGGCTGGGTGGCCATCTGTCAGGGGTGCTTTGCTTGTGCTTTCGGTGCACAAAGGCAGAAGGGGATTGGACTCAATAGCCCAAAGGGTCTCTTCCAACCCTTTTTTATTATTATTGCTGTTATTATTATTATTTATTTATTTTTATTATTATTAATTATTGCTCGGTGGCCAACTATAGTCCGGCCCTCCAACAGTCCAAAGGATTGTGAACTGGCCCCCTGTTTAAAAAGTTTGGGGACCCCTGATATACATAATAATGTTAACAATAATACAAATAATAATACAACTGATAACCGAATTCTGTCAGCTGTAGTGGCACACAGTTGCAACTTACAAAGATTTATAGACTGCAATCATCCAGATTTAAATGCTACAAGAGCAGTTTTCAGTATAAAACATATATCAGACATGTATCAACAAGACTCCAACTAAAGTTTGTTAGCGACACAGTATGTGTACATCCAGTCTCTCCAAATGCATGTAATATGCTGTAAAACTCAATGTATCAGTGTGCAAATCAATTGGCTCAAACTTGGCTTGGAGTCAAAACAAATCAAAGTCTCTGTAGTCTTGGAGCAATTCTGTAGGACTCCTCGGGATGTAAATGCAGTCAATAGGCTGTAGCTTCAGTTTGTTGACAATAAATGGTCAAATAGATGTTATTTAGAGTAGCTGGCTGTGAGCTGAAGTAAGCTGTTTACAAGCTGTTTACATAAGCCGTTTACTACTGGTTCCCAGGTTTACTCCAGTTTCAGTTAACCCATCATCTGGTAAGCGGCAATGTTTTGAATATCTGTATTGTTGGCTCAGCTTCAAGTTTTCTTAAAGAGATAAAAGGAAAATGGTCTAATATAGTGCTCTTTAGCTTTCTTAATAGAGGCCCTCCAAGCTGAAGTCCCGTGGCTCAATGAGGACTAGAAACACGGGCTGTTGGGAGCATGGATATGGGGTGAAATGCCTTTGACGTACCTGCGAAAAGAGCCACGTTGGGCTGCTTGGCATCGAAAGGGCACCGGGCTTGGCCGTTGAGCTCTTCGCCTTCTTGCTCCAAGGTGCTGATCTAGGGTCCAAGGAAAGGAGGGAAAATGAGCTCCAAAATCAATGGTGAGAAGGGACCTCCAAAGGGTATCTAGTCCAACCCCCTTCGGCTAAGCGGAACTACACAGTCAAAGCCCTCCCGACAGAGAGCCTGTGTAAAGGAAAGGCTTCCAAACCTAAAGATTACTGGTATATAAAACGTAGGCATATTAAAATATTACATATAATAATAATAATAATAATAATAATAATAATAATAATAATAATAATTTTTATTTCTAGACTGCCCTCTCAGGGCAGTTGAATATATATATATACTAGCTGTGCCCGGCCATGCATTGCTGTGGCTAGGACTTTATTTTTCTTTTCTTTTTGTTGTATGAACGTAGAGGCATGGATGAGAAGTTGTGCTGTCAATTTTCGAGGTTGTGGGGCGTTTAGTTTAGTTGTTTTGTCCGGTGCCGTGATTCCATTACCCTTTTATATATATAGATATGTGTGTGTGTGTGTGTATGTGCGTATATATGTATATGTATGTGTGTGTGTATGTATGTGTTATACATATATATATATATATATATATATATATATATATATATATCACATATATATTCAAACTTCCAAACCTAAAAATTATATAAAACGTAGGCATATTAAAATAATACATATAATAATAATAATAATAATAATAATAATAATAATAATAATAATACTTTATTTCTAGACTGCCCTCTCAGGGCAGTTGAATATGTGTGTGTGTGAGAGAGTACGGGGTGTGTGTGTGTGTGTATCTTCCAAACCTAAAGATTATATAAAACGTAGGTATATTAAAATATTATATAATAATAATGCTAATGATGATGATGATGATGATGATGATGATGATGATGGAGCACTGGAAAACTGATCTGTTTATTGGAAATGAAAGCTATGGACTTGTCAACATCAGGAGAGGAATTTTCCAGGGAGACTCATTGTCCCCTCTGCTTTTCATTATTGCCATGATCCCTCTGTCAACAGTCTTACAAAAAACAAATCCCGGCTATCAAACATCTAAGAAATCTCACAAAATTTCACATCTGATGTACATGGATGACCTGAAGCTGTATGGGAAAACGGAAAGTGAAATCCAGTCTCTGACCAACACTGTCTGAATTTTTAGCCCTGATATCAACATGGAGTTTGGTTTGGACAAATGTTCGACAGTGGCATTGAAGAAGGGAAAAATCATGGAAAGTGAGGGCATAAATATGCCTAACGGCCAAACGATCAAGTGTCACCAGCCAGAAGCCTATAAATATCTGGGCATATTACAGCTGGACAACATCAAGCATGAACATGTGAAGACTGTGGTCAGCAAAGAATACACACAAAGGGTCAGAAAAATTCTCAAAAGCAAGCTTAATGGAGGCAACACCATCAAGGCCATAAACACCTGGGCCATACCGGTCATAAGATATACTGCTGGCATTATAAATTGGACACAAGGTGGAACTGGACAATTTGGACAAAAAAACAAGAAAACTCATGACCATTCATCATTCACTGCACCCTCGCAGTGATGTTGACCGTCCGTATCTGCCTAGAAGATCAGGGGGCTGAGGACTCAAGTCAAACAAGCAGTCAAAGAAGAAGAACATGCCCTGGCAGAATATGGAAAGCAAAGTGAAGAACCTGCTTTGATTGAAGTAAAAAATTAGAAACTCCTCAAAGCACAGCAGACAAAAAACCAGTACAAGAAAACCGCACTACAAACTAGAGCTGACAGCTGGCACAACAAAACACTGCATGGAAAGTTCCTTGACAAAATTGAAGGAAAAGCTGATAAGGAGAAGACCTGGCTCTGGCTCACGAATGGGACCCTGAAGAAGGAGACACAAGGCCTGATCCTTGCAGCCCAGGAGCAAGACATCAGGACAAAGGCCATTCAGGCCAAGATCGAAAAATCAGCTGATGACCCCAAATGCAGACTGTGCAAGGAAACTGACAAAACCATTGATCATATCCTCAGCTGCTGTAAAAAAATCGCACAGACAGACTACAAACAGAGGCACAACTATGTGGCCCAAATGATTCATTGGAACTTATGCCTCAAGTACCACCTCCCAGCAGAAAAGAACTGGTGGGATCACAAACCTGCAAAAGTCTTGGAAAATGAGCACGCAAAGATACTGTGGGACTTCCGAATCCAGACTGACAAAAGTTCTGGAACACAACACACCAGACATCACATTTGTGGAAAAGAAAAAGTTTGGATCATTGGTGTTGCCATCCCAGGTGACAGTCGCATTGACGAAAAACAACAGGAAAAACTCAGCTGCTCTCAGGACCTCAAGATTGAACTGCAAAGACTCTGGCAGAAACCAGTGCAGGTGGTCCCAGTGGTGATCGGAACATTGGGTGCTGTGCCAAAAGATCTCAGCCGGCATTTGGAAACAATAGACATTGACAAACCCGCGGGACAGGGTGAGCTCCCATCTGTTAGCTCTAGCTTAGGGGGACATGAGAGAAGCCTCCCAGCAGGATGGGAACATATCCAGGCATCCCCTGGGCAACGTCTCTGTAGACGGTCAATTCTCTCACACCAGAAGCAACTTGCATATTATATATTATATTATTATATTATTATATTATATGAAATTCTGATAAGGGCCTGGTTTAACACCCTGGTTTACTTGTAACTGAATTACTGTGTTGCAAAAAGATGCATGCCTACAAAGCATGTCTCTGACATGCAAAGTTTGGAAAGCTATGCTCTAGGCGTCCGAATCACCTAATCTTCCCTTTGGGATACGTAGTAGCACATTGTGTTACTTTGCATCCGGACAAGAACGGGGCATTTTGTACCTTGTACGTCCGGCACATGGGGTTGAAGGCGTTCGTCCCGCAGGCCAGGAGCGTCTGGTTGTTTTTCGGGACCAGGACTTTGATGTAGTTGTAACATTCGTTCTGCGGAAAGAAAGAAGGGGCAGAAAGGGTTCAAGGCCAAACGTATCAGGCCACAAACCACGTCCTAGTTCTTACACCTTGCGGTTCTTACCCGAAGCTTTCCTCTCATTGCACAATTTTCCATATCCTGAGTCTTCCACGTGAGATGCTGAGAAGGCAGAATGAAAAAGTCATTTGTAGGAGAAATAAATAAATAAATATAAACTTGGGTTCTAGATAGCACAAGACCTAGCACCTAGAACCCATGTGCTAGGTCTTATGCTGGCAGGACAGTGTTTTTCAACCCCAAAATGTTCCAGACAGGGCAAATACATTGCCTATCAAGATGGGTTCTAGGTAGCACAACTGATCACTGTGAGTTCTAGATAGCTCAACCAACTGTTGAGCTATCTAGGTCAGCCAATCACAGATGGTTTAGGCTGACCCAACTGACTTCTGGGTAGTTCAACCAACTATTCTGCACTCTAGGCAGACCAGCTTACTTAGACATCTACGCTGTCAATTAATGTGGGTTCTAGGTAGCACAACTGATCACTGTGAGTTCTAGATAGCTCAACCAACTGTTTTAGGTACCTCGGTCAATCACAGACGGTTTTGGCTGACCCAACTGACTTCTGGGTAGTTCAACCAACTATTCTGCACTCTAGGTAGACCAGCTTACTTCGACATCTACGCTGTCAATTAATGTGGGTTCTAGGTAGCACAACTGATCACTGTGGGTTCTAGATAGCTCAACCAACTGTTTTAGGTACCTCAGTCAAACTCTGAAGGTTCTAGTTGGCTCAACTGATATCTGGATTGTTCAACCAATTATTCTGCACTCTAGGTAGACTAGCTTACTTAGACATCTACGCTGTCAACTAATGTGGGTTCTAGGTAGCACAACTGACCATGGTGAGTTCTAGATAACTCAACCATTTTAGGTACCTCAGTCAAACACTGAAGGTTCTAGTTGGCTGAACTGATTTCTGGGTTGTTCAACCAACTACTCTGCGTTCTAGATAGATCAGCTTACTTAGGCCAACTACACTGTCAATTGATATGGGTTCTAGGTAGCACAACTCACCTCTGTATGTTCTAGATAGCTCAACCAACTACTGTTTTAGGTACCTCAGTCAAACACTGAAGGTTCTAGTTGGCTCAACTGATTTCTGGGTTGTCCAACCAATTATTCTGCACTCTAGGTAGACCAGCTTACTTAGACAGACCAACTACACCGTCGATTAATGTGGGTTCTAGGTAGCACAACTGTCCACTGTGGGTTCTAGACAGCACAACCAACTACTGTTTTAGGTACCTCAGTCAAACTCTGAAGGTTCTAGCTGGATCCACTGACTTCTGGGTAGCTCAACCAATTACTCTGTGATTGGTAGACCAGCTTACTTAGGCCACCTACACTGTCAATTGATATAGGTTCTAGGTAGAACAACTTACCACTGTATGTTCTAGATAGCTCAATCAATTACCTTTTTTGGTACCTCAGTCAAACACTGAAGGTTCTGGCTGGCCCATCTGACTTCTAGGTAGTCAAGCAATTATTCTTTGCTCTTAGACAAGCCATCTACACTTTCAATTGATATAGGTTCTAGGTAGAACAACTTACCACTGTATGTTCTAGATAGCTCAATCAACTACCTTTTTAGGTACCTCAGTCAAACACTGAAGGTTCTGGCTGGCCCAACTGGCTTCTAGGTAGTTCAAGCAATTATTCTTAGACAAACCATCTACACTTTCAATTGATATAGGTTCTAGGTAGAACAACTTACCACTGTATGTTCTAGATAGCTCAATCAACTACCTTTTTAGGTACCTCAGTCAAACACTGAAAGTTCTGGCTAGCCCAACTGACTGCTAGGTAGTTCAAGCAATTCTTTGCTCTTAGACAAGCCATCTACACTTTCAATAGATATGGGTTCTAACCACTGTGGGTTCTAGATAACTCAACCACCTATTGTGGTATTATGGTAGCTTGGTCAAGTACCCGATAGTCTAGATTGCTCTACTGATCTCTGATCTAGGTAGCTCAACCAACAACTATGGGCTTTAGGTAGCTTGAAGGTTCTTGCTGGCCCAACAAGCTGTCAGGGGTTCTAGATAGCTCAACCAACAATTATGCTCTTTAGGTAGCTTGAAGGTTCTTGCTGGCCCAACAAGCTGTCAGGGGTTCTAGGTAGCTCAACCAACAATTATGCTCTTTAGGTAGCTTGAAGGTTCTTGCTGGCCCAACAAGCTGTCAGGGGTTCTAGGTAGCTCAACCAACAGTTATGGTCTTTAGGTAGCTTGAAGGTTCTTGCTGGCCCAACAAGCTGTCAGGGGTTCTAGGTAGCTCAACCAACAGTTATGGTCTTTAGGTAGCTTGAAGGTTCTTGCTGGCCCAACAAACTGTCAGGGGTTCTAGGTAGCTCAACCAACAGTTATGGTCTTTAGGTAGCTTGAAGGTTCTTGCTGGCCCAACAAACTGTCAGGGGTTCTAGGTAGCTCAACCAACAGTTATGGTCTTTAGGTAGCTTGAAGGTTCTTGCTGGCCCAACAAACTGTCAGGGGTTCTAGGTAGCTCAACCAACAGTTATGGTCTTTAGGTAGCTTGAAGGTTCTTGCTGGCCCAACCAGCTGTCAGAGGTCTTAGGTAGCTCAACCAACAACATGCCATGTGGACGGTTAATTCGAATGAGTTCTACGTAGCTCAGCCAACTGCTGTGGTTCTAGATAGCCCTGTTGACTACTCATTCATGGTGGTTCTAGGTTTGAGTTCGAATCCAAACTGTACAAGTGAAACCAATACTGCAAACTAGATCCACTGGTGTCAATCTTACCTTGTTTGGAGAGAAGTCATCCTTGGTCTTTTGGAGGTTGAAGGCATAGACGTGGTCCCTAAAATTGGAGAGAGAAAAGGGAGGAATATATACAATGAGTTTGCCATTTGACGTAAGCGTCATTTGGTTCTAGATCCTCAGGTGATTATGACCAGAACCAGGAGAAAAGACGAGTCTCCAACACTCAGAATCTATTTTTCAGAAGAAAGAAAATAAAACAGTGGATTTCCTAGGGTTCTAGATGTCCCAAAGGCACCCGGATCCCCAGGGCATTCACCCCCAATATCTTGTGTGTATGTAGAGTTGGACATGTTGGGTCTGTGTGGCAAGTTTAGTCCAGATCCATTGTCAGCTGGGTTTTGTGCACTCTTGATAAGGGTGAACTACAACTCCCGGAATCAAGGTCAATTCCAACACACCACAGCAGTATGATCAGTTGGTCATGGCCGTTCTTTGTGCCAAGTTTGGTCCCGGTCCATTTTCAATGGGGGTCACGATTTGTCTGGATGCAGGTGAACTATAACTCCCGTAAGGCAAGGTCAATATCCCCCAAACTTTTCAGGTAGTTTCTGTTGGTCATTGAGAATCCGTGTGCCTAATTTTGTCCAGGTCTGTCATTTGTGTGGTTTGTTTGCATCTGAATTGGATGAAGGTACTGCATATCCCATCATTCACGATCCATCCTCCTGTCAGAACAGGACGTGAAGTGGGTAATGGGGTATCTGTGTGACAAATATGGTCCATGTCCTTCATTCGTGGGGGTCGTAATGCTCTGTGGGAGCCGATTCTAGTGATAGTACTGCAAATCCCATCATCCATGGTCCATCCTCCTCCTATCGGCACCAGGACGTGAAGTGGGTAATGGGGTATCTGTGTGACAAATATGGTCCATGTCCGTCATTCGTGGAGGTCGCAGTGCTCTGTGGGAGCCGATTTGAGTGATGGTACTGCAAGTCCCATCATCCATGGTCTGTCCTCCTCTATCCGCACCAGGCTGTTAAGTGGGTCATGGGGTGGGTCATGATAGTATTTGGAGTACCATCCTCCATAGTCTGTCCTCCTCTATCCGCACCAGGACGTTAACTGGGTCATGGGGTGGGTCATGATGGTATTTGGAGTACCATCATCCACGGTCTGTCCACCACTATCCGCACCAGGACGTTAAGTGGGTCATGGGGTGAGTCATGATGGTATTTGGAGTACCATCATCCACGGTCTGTCCACCACTATCCGCACCAGGACGTTAAGTGGATCATGGGGTGAGTCATGATGGTATTTGGAGTACCATCATCCACGGTCTGTCCACCACTATCCGCACCAGGACGTTAAGTGGGTCATGGGGTGAGTCATGATGGTATTTGGAGTACCATCCTCCATAGTCTGTCCTCCTCTATCCGCACCATGACGTTAAGTGGGTCATGGGGTGAGTCATGATGGTATTTGGAGTACCATCATCCACGGTCTGTCCACCACTATCCGCACCAGGACGTTAAGTGGGTCATGGGGTGAGTCATGATGGTATTTGGAGTACCATCATCCACGGTCTGTCCACCACTATCCGCACCATGACGTTAAGTGGGTCATGGGGTGAGTCATGATGGTATTTGGAGTACCATCATCCACGGACTGTCCACCACTATCCGCACCAGGACGTTAAGTGGGTCATGGGGTGAGTCATGATGGTATTTGGAGTACCATCATCCACGGTCTGTCCACCACTATCCGCACCATGACGTTAAGTGGGTCATGGGGTGAGTCATGATGGTATTTGGAGTACCATCATCCACGGACTGTCCACCACTATCCGCACCAGGACGTTAAGTGGGTCATGGGGTGAGTCATGATGGTATTTGGAGTACCATCATCCACGGTCTGTCCTCCCCTATCCGCACCAGGACGTTAAGTGGGTCATGGGGTGAGTCATGATGGTATTTGGAGTACCATCCTCCATAGTCTGTCCTCCTCTATCCGCACCAGGACGTTAAGTGGGTCATGGGGTGAGTCATGATGGTATTTGGAGTACCATCATCCACGGTCTGTCCTCCCCTATCCGCACCAGGACGTTAAGTGGGTCATGGGGTGAGTCATGATGGTATTTGGAGTACCATCCTCCATAGTCTGTCCTCCTCTATCCGCACCAGGACGTTAAGTGGGTCATGGGGTGAGTCATGATGGTATTTGGAGTACCATCATCCACGGTCTGTCCACCACTATCCGCACCAGGACGTTAAGTGGGTCATGGGGTGAGTCATGATGGTATTTGGAGTACCATCATCCACGGTCTGTCCACCACTATCCGCACCAGGACGTTAAGTGGGTCATGGGGTGAGTCATGATGGTATTTGGAGTACCATCCTCCATAGTCTGTCCTCCTCTATCCGCACCAGGACGTTAAGTGGGTCATGGGGTGAGTCATGATGGTATTTGGAGTACCATCATCCACGGTCTGTCCACCACTATCCGCACCAGGACGTTAAGTGGATCATGGGGTGAGACATGATGGTATTTGGAGTACCATCCTCCATAGTCTGTCCACCACTATCCGCACCAGGACGTTAAGTGGGTCATGGGGTGAGTCATGATGGTATTTGGAGTACCATCATCCACGGTCTGTCCACCACTATCCGCACCATGACGTTAAGTGGATCATGGGGTGAGTCATGATGGTATTTGGAGTACCATCATCCACGGTCTGTCCACCACTATCCGCACCAGGACGTTAAGTGGATCATGGGGTGAGTCATGATGGTATTTGGAGTACCATCATCCACGGTCTGTCCACCACTATCCGCACCAGGACGTGAAGTGGATCATGGGGTGAGTCATGATGGTATTTGGAGTACCATCATCCACGGTCTGTCCACCACTATCCGCACCAGGACGTTAAGTGGATCATGGGGTGAGTCATGATGGTATTTGGAGTACCATCATCCACGGTCTGTCCACCACTATCCGCACCAGGACGTTAAGTGGATCATGGGGTGAGTCATGATGGTATTTGGAGTACCATCATCCACGGTCTGTCCACCACTATCCGCACCAGGACGTTAAGTGGGTCATGGGGTGAGTCATGATGGTATTTGGAGTACCATCATCCACGGTCTGTCCACCACTATCCGCACCAGGACGTTAAGTGGGTCATGGGGTGGGTCATGATGGTATTTGGAGTACCATCATCCACGGTCTGTCCTCCCCTATCCGCACCAGGACGTTAAGTGGGTCATGGGGTGGGTCATGATGGTATTTGGAGTACCATCATCCACGGTCTGTCCTCCCCTATCCGCACCAGGACGTTAAGTGGGTCATGGGGTGGGTCATGATGGTATTTGGAGTACCATCATCCACGGTCTGTCCTCCTCTATCCGCACCATGACGTTAAGTGGGTCATGGGGTGAGTCATGATGGTATTTGGAGTACCATCATCCACGGTCTGTCCACCACTATCCGCACCAGGACGTTAAGTGGATCATGGGGTGAGTCATGATGGTATTTGCAGTACCATCATCCACGGTCTGTCCACCACTATCCGCACCAGGACGTTAAGTGGATCATGGGGTGAGTCATGATGGTATTTGGAGTACCATCATCCACGGTCTGTCCACCACTATCCGCACCAGGACGTTAAGTGGATCATGGGGTGAGTCATGATGGTATTTGGAGTACCATCATCCACGGTCTGTCCACCACTATCCGCACCAGGACGTTAAGTGGGTCATGGGGTGAGTCATGATGGTATTTGGAGTACCATCATCCACGGTCTGTCCACCACTATCCGCACCAGGACGTTAAGTGGATCATGGGGTGAGTCATGATGGTATTTGGAGTACCATCCTCCATAGTCTGTCCTCCTCTATCCGCACCAGGACGTTAAGTGGGTCATGGGGTGGGTCATGATGGTATTTGGAGTACCATCATCCACGGTCTGTCCTCCTCTATCCGTACCAGGACGTTAAGTGGGTCATGGGGTGGGTCATGATGGTATTTGGAGTACCATCATCCACGGTCTGTCCTCCCCTATCCGCACCAGGACGTTAAGTGGATCATGGGGTGGGTCATGATGGTATTTGGAGTACCATCATCCACGGTCTGTCCTCCCCTATCCGCACCAGGACGTTAAGTGGGTCATGGGGTGGGTCATGATGGTATTTGGAGTACCATCAACCACGGTCTGTCCTCCCCTATCCGCACCAGGACGTTAAGTGGATCATGGGGTGGGTCATGATGGTATTTGGAGTACCATCATCCACGGTCTGTCCTCCCCTATCCGCACCAGGACGTTAAGTGGATCATGGGGTGGGTCATGATGGTATTTGGAGTACCATCATCCACGGTCTGTCCTCCCCTATCCGCACCAGGACGTTAAGTGGATCATGGGGTGGGTCATGATGGTATTTGGAGTACCATCATCCACGGTCTGTCCTCCCCTATCCGCACCAGGACGTTAAGTGGATCATGGGGTGGGTCATGATGGTATTTGGAGTACCATCATCCACGGTCTGTCCTCCCCTATCCGCACCAGGACGTTAAGTGGATCATGGGGTGAGTCATGATGGTATTTGGAGAACCATCATCCACGGTCTGTCCTCCTCTATCCGCACCAGGACGTTAAGTGGATCATGGGGTGAGTCATGATGGTATTTGGAGTACCATCATCCACGGTCTGTCCTCCCCTATCCGCACCAGGACGTTAAGTGGATCATGGGGTGAGTCATGATGGTATTTGGAGTACCATCATCCACGGTCTGTCCTCCCCTATCCGCACCAGGACGTTAAGTGGATCATGGGGTGGGTCATGATGGTATTTGGAGTACCATCATCCACGGTCTGTCCTCCCCTATCCGCACCAGGACGTTAAGTGGGTCATGGGGTGGGTCATGATGGTATTTGGAGTACCATCATCCACGGTCTGTCCTCCTCTATCCGTACCAGGACGTTAAGTGGGTCATGGGGTGGGTCATGATGGTATTTGGAGAACCATCATCCACGGTCTGTCCTCCTCTATCCGCTCCAGGACGTTAAGTGGGTCATGGGGTGGGTCATGATGGTATTTGGAGTACCATCATCCACGGTCTGTCCTCCCCTATCCGTACCAGGACGTTAAGTGGATCATGGGGTGAGTCATGATGGTATTTGGAGTACCATCCTCCATAGTCTGTCCTCCTCTATCCGCACCAGGACGTTAAGTGGATCATGGGGTGAGTCATGATGGTATTTGGAGTACCATCCTCCATAGTCTGTCCTCCTCTATCCGCACCAGGACGTTAAGTGGATCATGGGGTGAGTCATGATGGTATTTGGAGTACCATCATCCATAGTCTGTCCTCCTCTATCCGCACCAGGACGTTAAGTGGATCATGGGGTGAGTCATGATGGTATTTGGAGTACCATCATCCACGGACTGTCCTCCCCTATCCGCACCAGGACGTTAAGTGGGTCATGGGGTGAGTCATGATGGTATTTGGAGTACCATCATCCACGGTCTGTCCACCACTATCCGCACCAGGACGTTAAGTGGATCATGGGGTGAGTCATGATGGTATTTGGAGTACCATCCTCCATAGTCTGTCCTCCTCTATCCGCACCAGGACGTTAAGTGGGTCATGGGGTGAGTCATGATGGTATTTGGAGAACCATCATCCACGGTCTGTCCACCACTATCCGCACCAGGACGTTAAGTGGGTCATGGGGTGAGTCATGATGGTATTTGGAGTACCATCATCCACGGTCTGTCCACCACTATCCGCACCAGGACGTTAAGTGGGTCATGGGGTGGGTCATGATGGTATTTGGAGAACCATCATCCACGGTCTGTCCTCCTCTATCCGTACCAGGACGTTAAGTGGGTCATGGGGTGAGTCATGATGGTATTTGGAGTACCATCATCCACGGTCTGTCCTCCTCTATCCGTACCAGGACGTTAAGTGGGTCATGGGGTGGGTCATGATGGTATTTGGAGTACCATCATCCACGGTCTGTCCTCCTCTATCCGTACCAGGACGTTAAGTGGGTCATGGGGTGGGTCATGATGGTATTTGGAGTACCATCATCCACGGTCTGTCCTCCTCTATCCGCACCAGGACGTTAAGTGGGTCATGGGGTGGGTCATGATGGTATTTGGAGTACCATCATCCACGGTCTGTCCTCCTCTATCCGTACCAGGACGTTAAGTGGGTCATGGGGTGGGTCATGATGGTATTTGGAGTACCATCCTCCATAGTCTGTCCTCCTCTATCTGCACCAGGACGTTAAGTGGATCATGGGGTGGGTCATGATGGTATTTGGAGTACCATCCTCCATAGTCTGTCCTCCTCTATCCGCACCAGGACGTTAAGTGGATCATGGGGTGAGTCATGATGGTATTTGGAGTACCATCATCCACGGACTGTCCTCCCCTATCCGCACCAGGACGTTAAGTGGGTCATGGGGTGAGTCATGATGGTATTTGGAGTACCATCATCCACGGTCTGTCCTCCCCTATCCGCACCAGGACGTTAAGTGGGTCATGGGGTGAGTCATGATGGTATTTGGAGTACCATCATCCACGGTCTGTCCTCCCCTATCCGCACCAGGACGTTAAGTGGGTCATGGGGTGAGTCATGATGGTATTTGGAGTACCATCATCCACGGACTGTCCTCCCCTATCCGCACCAGGACGTTAAGTGGGTCATGGGGTGAGTCATGATGGTATTTGGAGTACCATCATCCACGGTCTGTCCTCCCCTATCCGCACCAGGACGTTAAGTGGGTCATGGGGTGGGTCATGATGGTATTTGGAGTACCATCCTCCATAGTCTGTCCTCCTCTATCTGCACCAGGACGTTAAGTGGATCATGGGGTGAGTCATGATGGTATTTGGAGTACCATCATCCACGGACTGTCCTCCCCTATCCGCACCAGGACGTTAAGTGGGTCATGGGGTGAGTCATGATGGTATTTGGAGTACCATCATCCACGGTCTGTCCTCCCCTATCCGCACCAGGACGTTAAGTGGGTCATGGGGTGAGTCATGATGGTATTTGGAGTACCATCATCCACGGTCTGTCCTCCCCTATCCGCACCAGGACGTTAAGTGGGTCATGGGGTGAGTCATGATGGTATTTGGAGTACCATCATCCACGGACTGTCCTCCCCTATCCGCACCAGGACGTTAAGTGGGTCATGGGGTGAGTCATGATGGTATTTGGAGTACCATCATCCACGGTCTGTCCTCCCCTATCCGCACCAGGACGTTAAGTGGGTCATGGGGTGAGTCATGATGGTATTTGGAGTACCATCATCCACGGACTGTCCTCCCCTATCCGCACCAGGACGTTAAGTGGGTCATGGGGTGAGTCATGATGGTATTTGGAGTACCATCATCCACGGTCTGTCCTCCCCTATCCGCACCAGGACGTTAAGTGGATCATGGGGTGAGTCATGATGGTATTTGGAGTACCATCCTCCATAGTCTGTCCTCCTCTATCCGCACCAGGACGTTAAGTGGATCATGGGGTGAGTCATGATGGTATTTGGAGTACCATCATCCACGGACTGTCCTCCCCTATCCGCACCAGGACGTTAAGTGGGTCATGGGGTGAGTCATGATGGTATTTGGAGTACCATCATCCACGGACTGTCCTCCCCTATCCGCAACAGGACGTTAAGTGGATCATGGGGTGAGTCATGATGGTATTTGGAGTACCATCATCCACGGACTGTCCTCCCCTATCCGCACCAGGACGTTAAGTGGGTCATGGGGTGAGTCATGATGGTATTTGGAGTACCATCATCCACGGTCTGTCCTCCTCTATCCGCACCAGGACGTTAAGTGGTTCATGGGGTGGGTCATGATGGTATTAGGAGTACCATCATCCACGGTCTGTCCTCCTCTATCCACACCAGGACGTTAAGTGGTTCATGGGGTGGGTCATGATGGTATTAGGAGTACCATCATCCACGGTCTGTCCTCCTCTATCCGCACCAGGACGTTAAGTGGGTCATGGGGTGGGTCATGATGGTATTTGGAGTACCATCATCCACGGTCTGTCCTCCTCTATCCGCACCAGGACGTTAAGTGGGTCATGGGGTGGGTCATGATGGTATTTGGAGTACCATCATCCACGGTCTGTCCTCCTCTATCTACACTAGGACGTTAAGTGGGTCATGGGGTGGGTCATGATGGTATTAGGAGAACCATCATCCACGGTCTGTCCTCCTCTATCCGCACCAGGATGTTACTTACCGGGCCGCGATGAAGAGTGTCTGGTTGATGCGCAACATGCTCTGGAAATCCAAGCCCAGTTGTGTGGTGTCATTGTCGTCCGCAAGGCCACGGAAATACGGGTACCGCGCGGTTCCTGGAATAGAAATTAAAATGAACACAATGCACAGAATCCTAGAATCCTAGAGTCGGAAGAGAACCCTCCAAGGGCCATCCGGTCCAACCCAATTCTGCCAATCGAAGCCCTCCTGACAGATGGCCATCCGGCTTCTGGTCCAACTCAATTCTGCCAATCGAAGCCCTCCCGACAGATGGCCATCCAGCTTCCGGTCCAACCCAATTCTCCCAATCGAAGCCCTCCTGACAGATGGCCATCTGGCTTCTGGTCCAACCTAATTCTATCAATCGAAGCCCTCCCGACAGATAGACATCCAGCTTCCGGTCCAACCCAATTCTCCCAATCGAAGCCCTTCCAACAGATGGCCATCCGGCTTCCGGTCCAACCCAATTCTCCCAATCAAAGCCCTCCCGACAGATGGCCATCCGGCTTCCGGTCCAACCCAATTCTCCCAATCGAAGCCCTCCCAACAGATGGCCATCCGGCTTCCGGTCCAACCCAATTCTCCCAATCGAAGCCCTCCCGACAGATGGCCATCCAGCTTCCAGTCCAACCCAATTCTCCCAATCGAAGCCCTCCCAACAGATGGACATCCAGCTTCCGGTCCAACCCAATTCTCCCAATCGAAGCCCTCCCGACAGATGGCCATCTGGCTTTCGTTCCAACTCAATTCTGCCAGTCGAAGCCCTCCCGACAGATGGCCATCCGGCTTCCGGTCCAACCCAATTCTCCCAATCAAAGCCCTCCCGACAGATGGCCATCCAGCTTCCGGTCCAACCCAATTCTATCGATCGAAGCCCTCCCGACAGATGGCCATCCAGCTTCCGGTCCAACCCAATTCTGCCAATTCAAGCCCTCCTGACAGATGGCCATCCGGCTTCTGCTTTAAGGACCTTCCAGAGAAGGCATGTGATGCTCACCTGCTCCGCCGAGGGTGTGAAGCGGGTTCAAGTCCTTCGGGAAGGAAGCGGCAGACGCCAAGAGGAAGAAAAGGACCGGAGGGACGGAGACCCGGAGCATTTCGGGAAGAGCGGCCGAACCGGATGCGGAGGGACCCTAGGAATGGATCATGGTTCCTTCTAGAGGAAGAAAGGGAGAGAGGAAGGAAAGGGAGGCCCCGTTTTAGAGTCAGAAGGGAAACCCAAAGGGCATCTAGTCTGACCCCTTTCCACCATCAAGACAGGCACAGCCAAATCCATCCAGATAGATAGCCATCCAGCTATCTCAAACAATGACGGATCTGGATCTTTCCACCATTAAGGCAGACACAGTCAAAGTTTATATTAGTCTCAAAAATATTATATATAATATAAACAATATAATTAATATTAATAATATTGATATGATTAATATTAATAATATTGATATGATTAATATTAATAATATTGATATTAATATTTGTTGTTGTTATCTCTTCTTGCAGCTTGGTTCCCCACTGACCACCAAGAAATGGAGACTTTCTTCCAAAGTTTATATAGTCTGGAGTAATAACATTATTAATATTATGTATTATTATTAATTATTATTATTGCATTTTATTCTCATTTTTTTGCGGCTTGAAATATGACATTCACTCTTGCCTCAAACAGACAAGAGCTATTTCTCCCACACTATATACAGTAGAGTCTCACTTATCCAACATAAACGGGCCGGCAGAACGTTGGATAAGCGAATATGTTGGATAATAAGGAGAGATTAAGGAAAAGCCTATTAAACATTAAATTAGGTTATGATTTTACCAATTAAGCACCAAAACATCATGTTATACAACAAATTTGACAGAAAAAGTAGTTCAATACGCATTAATGCTATGTAGTAATTACTGTATTTACGAATTTAGTACCAAAATATCACAATGCATTGGAAACATTGATTACAAAAATGTGTTGGAAAATCCAGAACATTGGATAAGCGAGTGTTGGATAAGTGAGACTCTACTGTAGTAGAAACAATAATAAAGAAAAATAATAAATGTAATAATGCCAATAATAATAGAGAAAAACAATACATGTAATAATGCCAATAATAATAGAGAAAAATAATAAATGTAATAATGCCAATAATAATAGAGAAAAATAAATGTAATAATGCCAATAATAATAAAGAAAAATAATAAATGTAATAATGCCAATAATAATAGAGAAAAACAATAAATGTAATAATGCCAATAATAATAAAGAAAAATAATAAATGTAATAATGCCAATAAAAATAGAGAAAAATAATAAATGTAACATATATTCTCTGCGTTGGATAATCCAGAATGTTGGATAAGTGAGAATCTACTGTGTGTTTATACAGTAGAGTCTCACTTATCCAAGCCTCACTTATCCAACGTTCTGGATTATCCAACGCATTTTTGGAGTCAATGCTTTCAATATATCGTGATATTTTGGTGCTAAATTCGTAAATACAGTAATTACTACATAGCATTACTGTGTATTGAACTACTTTTTCTGCCAAATTTGTTGTCTAACATGATGTTTTGGTGCTTCATTTGTAAAATCAGAACCTAATTTGATGTTTAATAGGCTTTTCCTTAATCCCTCCTTATTATCCAACATATTCACTTATCCAACATTCTGCCGGCCCGTTTATGTTGGATTAGTGAGACTCTACTGTAATGCCAATAATAATAAAGAAAAATAATAAATGTAATAATGCCAATAATAATAGAGAAAAATAATAAATGTACCATATATTCTCTGTGTTGGATAATCCAGAACGTTGGATAAGTGAGACTCTACTGTGTGTGTGTGTGTGTGTGTATATATATATATATATCTTATTCCACAGATAGATAGATATCAACCCCACTTGCCTAGTTTCCAACACCTCACAACCTCTGAGGATGTCTGCCATAGATGTAGGAGAAATGTCAGGAGAGAATGCTTCTGGAAAATGGCCAGACAGCCTGGAAAACTCACAGCAGCCCTGGAATACGATGGTTTCTTCTTAGAACTTCTTTCCATTCCTTCCAATGTCCCTGTCCTTTGAACATTAGATTCGAGCCAATAGGGTAAGTGCCAACGCAAGGCGCAAACACTCTGCACATGCTCAAGGATACATGTCGGAAAAAGTTCCCTCTTGGGAACAGGGAGATTGGAAAGACAAGAGCGGGAAAAGCATTAATTGACGGCAACCAGCGAAACCCGCGTGCCCGGTGCTATAAATACCGAGGCATTTGGTATTTACTCCCTTTGGTAAGTAAACACTGAGTGTGTGTAACCTGTCTCCGTTTCGGAGCCGCCTGTTCCTTTTCGCAGGCCAAGAATGTGTGCGAAGGGTAGTGATATCCGAAGATCGGACACGGCCAAAGTTCTCCCAAAGGGGAAACCGGGACACAAGGAAGCCAGAAATAGCCAAGGCGGCCGTTTCCGACCCTCCGGAGAATCCTCCGCCCAAGCTAAGAAAGTGTGACTTGCCTAAACAATATTAATAATAATAATAATAATAATAATAATAATAATAATAATAATAATAGCCCTAACCCTAACCCTAACTGGCACAACAAAACATTGCATGGAAAGTTCCTTGACAAAATTGAAGGAAAAGCTGACAAGGAGAAGACCTGGCTCTGGCTCACGAATGGGACCCTGAAGAAGGAGACAGAAGGCCTGATCCTTGCAGCCCAGGAGCAAGACATCAGAACAAATGCAATTAATAATAATAATAATAATAATAATAATAATAATAATAATAATAATAACAATAGAAGACCTGGCTCTGGCTCATGAATGGGACCCTGAAGAAGGAGAAAGAAGGCCTGATCCTTGCAGCCCAGGAGCAAGACATCAGGACAAAGGCAATTAATAATAATAATAATAATAATAATAATAATAATAATAATAATAACAATAGAAGACCTGGCTCTGGCTCATGAATGGGACCCTGAAGAAGGAGAAAGAAGGCCTGATCCTTGCAGCCCAGGAGCAAGACATCAGGACAAAGGCAATTAATAATAATAATAATAATAATAATAATAATAATAATAATAATAATAATAATAGAAGACCTGGCTCTGGCTCATGAATGGGACCCTGAAGAAGGAGACAGAAGGACTGATCCTTGCAGCCCAGGAGCAAGACATCAGGACAAAGGCCATTAAGGCCAAGATCGAAAAATCAGCTGATGACCCAAAATGCAGACTGTGCAAGGAAACCGACGAAACCATGATCATATCCTCAGCTGCTGTAAGAAAATCGCACAGACAGACTACAAACAGAGGCACAACTATGTGGCCCAAATGATCCATTGGAACTTATGCCTCAAGTCCCACCTCCCAGCAGCAAAGAACTGGTGGGATCACAAACCTGCCAAAGTATTGGAAAATGAGCAGACAAAGATACTGTGGGACTTCCGAATCCAGACTGACAAAGTTCTGGAACACAACACACCAGACATCACAGTTGTGGAAAAGAAAAAGGTTTGGATCATTGATGTCGCCATCCCAGGTGACCGTTGCATTGACGAAAAACAACAGGAAAAACTCAGCCGCTATCAGGACCTCAGGATTGAACTTCAAAGACTCTGGCAGAAACCAGTGCAGGTGGTCCTGGTGGTGATGGGCACATTGGGTGCCGTGCCAAAAGATCTCAGCCGGCATTTGGAAACAATAGACATTGACAAAATCACAATCTGCCAACTGCAAAAGGCCACCCTACTGGGATCTGCGCGCATCATCCGAAAATACATCACACAGTCCTAGACACTTGGGAAGTGTTCGACTTGTGGTTTTGTGACACGAAATCCAGCATATCTATCTTGTTTGCTGTGTCATAATAAAATAATAATTTACTTTTATATCCCGCCACCATCTCCCCGAAGGTTCTCGGGGCGGCTAACATGCAGCAGACCAAGTGGGTGGAGCTTAGCCTTCTAACTGACAGCAGACCAAGTGGGTGGAGCTTAGCCTTCTAACTGACAGCAGACCAAGTGGATGGAGCTTAGCCTTCTAACTGACAGCAGACCAAGTGGGTGGAGCTTAGCCTTCTAACTGACAGCAGACCAAGTGGGTGGAGCTTAGCCTTCTAACTGACAGCAGACCAAGTGGGTGGAGCTTAGCCTTCTAACTGACAGCAGACCAAGTGGGTGGAGCTTAGCCTTCTAACTGACAGCAGACCAAGTGGGCGGAGCGTAGCCTTCTAACTGGCAGCAATTGGATAAAAACAATTATTCCTCTCCCTCTAATTAGGACTTTATTTTTCTTTTCTTTTTGTTGTATGAACGTAGAGGCATGGATGAGGGGTTGTGCTGCCAAGTTTAGTGTTTCTGGGATGTGTAGTTTTCTTGTTTTGTCCTAGGCTGAAATTTCATTACCCTTTTATATAGATATATATAGATAGGATAAAGGTAAAGGTTTTCCCCTGATATTAAGTCCAGTCGTATATAATAATAACTAAACACAGCTGTCTATTCTATACAATATCTGAAAAATATGCACCACAGTAAAGGTTCAAAACATAGAACACAATATGTATATTAGAGCATCATATACATAATGTTAACAACAATACAAATAATAATACAACTGATGATCCAATTCTGTCAGCTGTAGTGGCACACAGTTGTAACTTACTGAGGATAAAGATTTATAGACTGCAATCATCCAGATTTAATTGCTACACAGAGCAGTTTTCAGTGTAAAACATATATCAGACATGTATCAATAAGACTCCAACTAAAGTTTGTTAGCAACACAGTATGTGTACATCCAGTCTCTTCAAAATGGCATATAATAGGCTGTAAAACTAAATATATCAGTGTGCAATTCAATTGGCTCAAACCTGGCTTGGAGTCAAAACAAATCAAAGTCTCTGTAGTCTTGGAGTAGTTCTATAGGACTCCTCAGGATGTAAATGCAGTCAATTGGCTGTAGCTTCAGTTTGTAACAAATGTTGCAGTCATTTACAGTTCCCAGCCAGGAAGCTCGGTCAGATAGTTGTTATTTTAAAGTGGCTGGCTGTGAGCTCTGTGTAGCAATTAAATCTGGATGCTCTAATATACATATTGTGTTCTATGTTGTGAACCTTTACTGTGGTGCATATTTTTCAGATATTATTAAGTCCAGTCGTGTCAGACTCTGGGGGTTGGTGCTCATCTCCATTTCTAAGCTGAAGAGCCGGCGTTGTCCGTAGACACCTCCAAGGTTATGTGGCCATTGGCATGACTGCATGGAGCGCCATTACCTTCCCGCTGGAGCAGTACCTATTGATCTACTCACACTCTGGGGGTTGGTGCTCATCTCCATTTCTAAGCCGAAGAGCTGGCGTTGTCCATAGACACCTCCAAGGTTATGTGGCCATTGGCATGACTGCATGGAGTGCCAGTACCTTCCCGCTGGAGCAGTACCTATTGATCTACTCACACTCTGGGGTTTGGTGCTCATTTCCATTTCTAAGCCGAAGAGCCGGCGTTGTCCGTAGACACCTCCAAGGTTATGTGGCCATTGGCATGACTGCATGGAGCGCCATTACCTTCCCGCTGGAGCAGTACCTATTGATCTACTCACACTCTGGGGTTTGGTGCTCATTTCCATTTCTAAGCCGAGGAGCCGGCATTGTCCATAGACACCTCCAAGGTCATGTGGCCATTGGCATGACTGCATAGAGCGCCATTACCTTCCCGCTGGAGCAGTACCTATTGATCTACTCACACTCTGAGGTTTGGTGCTCATTTCCATTTCTAAGCCGAGGAGCCGGCATTGTCCATAGACACCTCCAAGGTCATGTGGCCATTGGCATGACTGCATAGAGCGCCATTACCTTCCCGCTGGAGCAGTACCTATTGATCTACTCACACTCTGAGGTTTGGTGCTCATTTCCATTTCTAAGCCGAGGAGCCGGCATTGTCCATAGACACCTCCAAGGTCATGTGGCCATTGGCATGACTGCATAGAGCGCCATTACCTTCCCACCGGCGCAATACCTATTGATCTACTCACATTGGCATGTTTTCAAACTGCAAGGTTGGCAGAAGCTGGGGCTAACAGTAGGAGCTCACCCCGCTCCCTGGATTGGAACCTGTGACCTTTCTGGCAGCAAGCTCAACAGCTCAGCACTTTAATACGCCGTGCCACCAGGGGCTACTCATTATATGTACATACAAAATATTACATTATTATAATATAATATACCATATATACTCAAGTATAAGCCGACCCGAATATAAGCCAAGGCACCTAATTTTGCCACAAAAAAACTGGGAAAACATTGACTACGGTATAAGCCGAGGGTGGTAAATTTCAGAAATAAAAATAGATACCAATAAAATTACATGAATTGAGACATCAGTAGATTAAATGTTTTTGAATATTTACATAAAGCTCAAATTTAAGATAAGACTGTCCAACTCTGATCAAATCATTATTCTCATTTTCTTCAATGTAAATGTGCTTATGTATCCTTTTAATAATAATAGAGTAAAATAATACATGTAATAATAATAATAATAATAAATACAGGAAAATAATACATGTAATAATAAATAGAGTAAAATAATAAATGCAATAATAATAATATTAATAATAATAATAGATAAAAATAATAAATGTAATAATACCAATAATAATATAGAAAAATAATAAATGTACCATATATTCTCGAGTATAAGCTGACCCAAATATAAGCCAGCCAGGAGTATAAGCCGAGGGGGGCTTTTTCAGTCTTAAAAAAAGGGCTGAAAAACTAGGCTTATACTCGAGTATATACAGTAATTGTAATCTATATATATATATAAATGTAATGTGCATAATTAGGACCGAGTTAACAACAAAACCACTGGGCCAAATCACACTAAATTTGGCCACAATACTCATCACTTTCCAAGGAGTAACCTTGCAGCTTCAAAGCCTGGCTGCTCCATACCTAGGGGACTCCATTGTTGGCCATCTTAAAAACCATTGAATAGCTCTGCAGCTTCAAAGCCTGGCTGCTTCCTACCTAGGGGACTCCATTGTTGGTCAACTTGAATACCATTGAATAGCCTGGCAGCTTCAAAGCCTGGCTGCTTCATACCTAGGGGACTCCATTGTTGGCCATCTTAAATACCACTGAATAGCCTTGCAGCTTCAAAGCCTGGCTGCTCCATACCTAGGGGACTCCATTGTTGGCCATCTTAAATACCATTGAATAGCCTTGCAGCTTCAAAGCCTGGCTGCTTCATACCTAGGGGACTCCATTGTTGGCCCACTTGAATACCATTGAATAGCCTTGCGGCTTCAAAGCCTGGCTGCTCCATACCTAGGGGACTCCATTGTTGGCCATCTTAAATACCACTGAATAGCCTTGCAGCTTCAAAGCCTGGCTGCTCCATACCTAGGGGACTCCATTGTTGGCCATCTTAAATACCACTGAATAGCCTTGCAGCTTCAAAGCCTGGCTGCTCCATACCTAGGGGACTCCATTGTTGGCCATCTTAAATACCACTGAATAGCCTTGCAGCTTCAAAGCCTGGCTGCTCCATACCTAGGGGACTCCATTGTTGGCCATCTTAAATACCACTGAATAGCCTTGCAGCTTCAAAGCCTGGCTGCTTCATACCTAGGGGACTCCATTGTTGGCCCACTTGAATACCATTGAATAGCCTTGCAGCTTCAAAGCCTGGCTGCTTCATACCTAGGGGACTCCATTGTTGGCCCACTTGAATACCATTGAATAGCCTTGCGGCTTCAAAGCCTGGCTGCTCCATACCTAGGGGACTCCATTGTTGGCCATCTTAAATACCACTGAATAGCCTTGCAGCTTCAAAGCCTGGCTGCTCCATACCTAGGGGACTCCATTGTTGGCCATCTTAAATACCACTGAATAGCCTTGCAGCTTCAAAGCCTGGCTGCTCCATACCTAGGGGACTCCATTGTTGGCCATCTTAAATACCACTGAATAGCCTTGCAGCTTCAAAGCCTGGCTGCTCCATACCTAGGGGACTCCATTGTTGGCCATCTTAAATACCATTGAATAGCCTTGCAGCTTCAAAGCCTGGCTGCCTCAATTCACCTTCCACAAAATAAATAAACAAGCAAATAATATCTTGAGTGTCCACCAATTCAGCAGAAAAACAAAGATTCTGGAGCATTGCAACTATTTCTCAAGTAGGAACTGTACAAGTAGGAACTAAACAGGAAATAATACTAATAATTTTTGCAATTTTGTTGCAGAGCGTAATTCCAATATTGTCAGTGCGAAAGGCCAATGCAATCCTATGCGCGGGAAAGGAAGGCGATTGGGCGAGGGGCCCAGAGCCAGGGACAGGTGTGCGTTGTGCACTCGCCGAGGGTGCCAACGCTTATAAATAGCCGGACGGGAGGCATGGGTTTTAGCCATGGATGGCCATGAAACAGCCCGGGGTTTATTTATGGAGAAGAGAAATTCCCCTAAAGCCCCGGAGAAGCTAATCCTGCTGGGAAAGCGGAGGAAATCCATTGCCGGGAAATTGGCCACCAAAGACATTGCCATCCAATCTGAACCTGAAAAATAAAGTCCAAATTAGAAAACGAGGAAGAGCCGTTTTCAACCCAGGTTGCTGGTCAGAAGGGTAGGCCCTTCCCCCTTTAGGCCCCGCCTACTTCGTCTCCTAGCAACCCCCTCGGTCTCAATGGCGCCCGGCCGGCAGAACATTGGATAAGCGAATATGTTGGATAACTGGACAATTTGGACAGAAAAACAAGAAAACTCATAACCATTCATCATTCCCTGCACCCTCGTAGTGATGTTGACCGGCTATATCTGCCTAGAAGATCAGGGGGCAGAGGACTCTTACAAGTCAAACAAGCAGTCAAAGAAGAAGAACATGCCCTGGCAGAATATGGAAAGCAAAGTGAAGAACCCGCTTTGATTGAAGTCAAAAATCAGAAACTCCTCAAAGCACAGCAGACAAAAAACCAGTACAAGAAAACCACACTACAAACTAGAGCTGACAGCTGGCACAACAAAACATTGCATGGAAAGTTCCTTGACAAAATTGAAGGAAAAGCTGATAAGGAGAAGACCTGGCTCTGGCTCACAAATGGGACCCTGAAGAAGGAGACAGAAGGCCTGATCCTTGCAGCCCAGGAGCAAGACATCAGGACAAAGGCCATTCAGGCCAAGATCGAAAAATCTGCTGATGACCCAAAGTGCAGACTGTGCAAGGAAACCGATGAAACCATGGATCGTATTCTCAGCTGCTGTAAGAAAATCGCACAGACTGACTACAAACAGAGGCACAACTATGTGGCCCAAATGATTCATTGGAACTTATGCCTCAAGTCCCACCTCCCAGCAGCAAAGAACTGGTGGGATCACAAACCTGCAAAAGTATTGGAAAATGAACACGCAAAGATACTGTGGGACTTCCGAATCCAGACTGACAAAGTTCTGGAACACAACACACCAGACATCACAGTTGTGGAAAAGAAAAAGGTTTGGATCATTGATGTCGCCATCCCAGGTGACAGTCGCATTGACGAAAACAACAGGAAAAACTCAGCCGCTATCAGGACCTCAAGATTGTACTTCAAAGACTCTGGCAGAAACTAGTCCAGGTGGTCCCGGTGGTGATGGGCACACTGGGTGCCGTGCCCAAAGTGATTTCAAACTGCATTAACCCAACGGCGTGTAGACACAGCCGAAATTGACTTGTTGAGAGCCACGATGGCTGTAAATGGGAGGCAAAGCAGAATGGAGGGTGAGCCCTGAACCCACAAAGAATGGGAGAAGCTAAGTGAGCAAACACAGTTGCTTCTCCCCCTTTGGACCCCATTTCTCCCCCCAATCCGCCCCAAATCTCCCTCCGTCAGCGCAATGTGCCCAAAAAGCCGTGAAGCTTTCTTCCCACCCGCCCTTTGCCCCCACGCGCTTTTCTCATGCGGCTTGGAAATTAATTTTTGCCGAAGAGCGGCTCCGGTTGAAGTCGCCTTAATCCTCGGCCGGGAAGGAAGGAAGGAGGGAAAATATATATTACAGAAATATATATATATATTTCCCAAGACGAGGCGGGAAGCCCGCTCCAATGTGTTTACACTCCTTGCATTGAACTTTTCCCAGCCGCTGAATATCAAATAATTAGAATCCAGGCACCGAAGAGAATGGGGTTTGAACAATAATAATGTAATATTCTATATATTTCCTAAGAGGGGAGCAGGTTGCCAAAAAAACAATGGGATTGGGAAGCGGCCGAAGCCAAAAGGGGCTTCTGTCCAAAGAGAAGAGTGACCAGTGGATGGCCATCTATCAGGAGGGTTTTGATTGTGTCTTCCAGCCAGGGTTACACTGGATGGCCTTTGGAGGTCCCTTCTATATGAGTCAACAGAGGCTGGATGGCCATCTTTCGGGAGGGTTTTGATTGTGTCTTCCAGCCAGGGTTGGATGGCCTTTGGAGGTCCCTTCTATATGATCCAACAGAGGCTGGATGGTCATCTGTCAGGAGGGTTTTGATTGTGTCTTCCAGCCAGGGTTGCACTGGATGGCCATCTGTTGGGAGGGCTTTGATTGTGTCTTCCAGCCAGGGTTGGATGGCCTTTGGAGGTCCCTTCTATATGATCCAACAGTGGCTGGATGGTCATCTGGCGGGAAGGCTTTGATTGTGTCTTCCAGCCAGGGTTGGACCGGATGGCCTTTGGAGGTCCCTTCGATATGATCCAACAGAGGCTGGGTGGCCATCTGTCGGGAGGGTTTTGATTGTGTCTTCCAGCCAGGGTTGCACTGGATGGCCATCTTTCGTGAGGGCTTTGATTGTGTCTTCCAGCCAAGGTTGGACCGGATGGCCATCTTTCGTGAGGGCTTTGATTGTGTCTTCCAGCCAGGGTTGGACCGGATGGCCTTTGGAGGTCCCTTCGATATGATCCAACAGAGGCTGGGTGGCCATCTGTCGGGAGGGTTTTGATTGTGTCTTCCAGCCAAGGTTGGACCGGATGGCCATCTTTCGTGAGGGCTTTGATTGTGTCTTCCAGCCAGGGTTGGACCGGATGGCCTTTGGAGGTCCCTTCTATATGATCAACAGTGGCTGGATGGCCATCTGGCGGGAAGGCTTTGATTGTGTCTTCCAGCCAAGGTTGGACCGGATGGCCATCTTTCGTGAGGGCTTTGATTGTGTCTTCCAGCCAGGGTTGGACCGGATGGCCTTTGGAGGTCCCTTCTATATGATCAACAGTGGCTGGATGGCCATCTGGCGGGAAGGCTTTGATTGTGTCTTCCAGCCAAGGTTGGACCGGATGGCCATCTTTCGTGAGGGCTTTGATTGTGTCTTCCAGCCAAGGTTGGACCGGATGGCCTTTGGAGGTCCCTTCTATATGATCCAACAGAGGCTGGGTGGCCATCTGTCGGGAGGGTTTTGATTGTGTCTTCCAGCCAGGGTTGCACTGGATGGCCATCTTTCGTGAGGGCTTTGATTGTGTCTTCCAGCCAGGGTTGGACCGGATGGCCTTTGGAGGTCCCTTCGATATGATCCAACAGAGGCTGGATGGCCATATGTCGGGAGGGTTTTGATTGTGTCTTCCAGCCAGGGTTGGACCGGATGGCCTTTGGAGGTGCCTTAGATATGATCCAACAGAGGCTGGATGGCCATATGTCGGGAGGGTTTTGATTGTGTCTTCCAGCCAGGGTTGGACCGGATGGCCTTTGGAGGTCCCTTCGATATGATCCAACAGAGGCTGGATGGCCATATGTCGGGAGGGTTTTGATTGTGTCTTCCAGCCAGGGTTGGACCGGATGGCCTTTGGAGGTCCCTTCGATATGATCCAACAGAGGCTGGATGGCCATATGTCGGGAGGGTTTTGATTGTGTCTTCCAGCCAGGGTTGGACCGGATGGCCTTTGGAGGTGCCTTAGATATGATCCAACAGAGGCTGGATGGCCATATGTCGGGAGGGTTTTGATTGTGTCTTCCAGCCAGGGTTGGACCGGATGGCCTTTGGAGGTGCCTTAGATATGATTCAACAGAAGCTGGATACATCCATTATTATTATTATTATTGTTATTATTATTCTGTTTATTTATACCCCAACTTTTCTCTCCAAATAGGAGATCCTAATGTGAACTTTTAACAGTCTTTTAAATATTTTTAGGTGTTAAATTGCATTGTTCCTAAGGTTGTGAACCGCTTTGGGTCTCGATCCAGGGAAAAAGAAAGAGTACAAATACATACAATAATAATAATAACAATAATAATAACGGCAACAACAACAACAACACAGTCCTAAACACTTGGGAAGTGTTTGATCATGATATGCCGACATTTGAATCCTGGAAGGGTTTGGGTTAGGGTTTGGGAGCTGAGTTTCCTCTTTCTTTCTTTCTTTCTTTCTTTCTTTCTTTCTTTCTTTCTTTCTTTCTTGCTTTCTTTCTTTCTTTCTTTCTTTCTTTCTTTCTTGCTTGCTTGCTTGCTTGCTTTCTTTCTTTCTTTCTTTCCCTCCTTCCTTTCTTTTTTCTCCTCCGCCAAACCGTCAGTTAATTAAAACGTGTTCCTTGCTGTGAAGAAGAATCGCATCAGAACAGATGGGGCACAAGATGGCTCATCGGAGAATTAAAAGTATATTTTGTTTTTTCTCCCCTTCCAAACGCACAATATTTTCGCGCCCAAGGCTGAGCGCAACATCGGGAGCACGGATGCGGAGCGGACTCCCTCGCAAGGCTGGTTGGCGGGTCATCCTTCCTGAATTCATAACTCAAAGGGGTTGGCGATATGAGTTCTCTTCCAATGGGGAAGGCTAACAATAATAATAATAATAATAATAATAATAATAATAATAATAATAATAATAATAATAATATCAGGGG